>NC_030858.1:4417931-4531664 GCF_000208745.1 Theobroma cacao
CCCCCCCCCCCATGGACACCTTATGGAATTATAGATTGGTCCAGAAATTTTCAATCATCTATGGTTTTCCAAAGCTTTTGGAATGTTCATGCTGCCAGGATTGCTGTAACTTTTCTTAATGTACGTAGCAGTAACGTTAACAACATCTTATGAAAATAAATTCTGTGCTTGATTCGAAGAGATATGTAAGTATACAGTAGTGATGAAGAAGTGGCAACCTTGCAGTGAAACCAAATCGACCTTCCTTGAGGTGGAAACTAAAGAGACCCTGAAGGGGAATAAAAAGAAAAGAACAGGAATCTACTCTTTTTTATTTTATTTTATTTTTCATAAATTACATCATATGGTAAGCTAATTTTGATCTTAAACTAAAATTTGACTTAACAGTTATTACTTCAATTTAGGAAGGTTAAAAATTAAGGTTCAAAATGCATTAATTTTGGCTTTCAACTTCTTTACAAAACAAAAAAAAAGATATTAAAACTGTTAGTAATAATAATTTTTGTTGCATATTTAGACGAGCCAATTATGAACACAATAGTTTAAACTCTTAACTCTAGTCCTTAAAAAAGGATAAGAGCAACATATATTATATATTCAGATTTATAAAAGGAAAATTGAAAAGGAAGATCAGGGCTCAGTGTTCATGGAGAAAAGGCAATCTCTAATGGAACATCAGCAGACCCACAGATTAGGGAGAGATTCTTAGCAACTAATTAACAGTACTAATTATGAGATGTACATGAAGAAATAGTATTTTTTAGGGTTATTGCTTATTCATATTGCTAAGGTGCTAACTGCTTAGACACTTTAATTAAAAACATATAAATGATGTGGAAAACCCAAATTTTAAATAGGTTTAAAGGATTTTTCAAGATCTGAACACTGATTTTAACCAATAGAAGAGTTACTGATTGGAAATTGATTACTTGCACATCAGACAGAAACCCCATAAACTAGCATGTGTCAGCTTTAGTTGTACGGGTTTGGTTGTGGGATGGATTTTGTGATCAATCTTTCAAATGAACTTCAAATTCTAAGCTTCACCGTCCGACCTTTTAAAATTGACTCTGCATAAAAGGAAAAAGAGGGGAGAAAATGAAGGAAAACAAGGAAAGGACATACTCCACTGAATGTAGAGTTAGTGATGTGTGCTTTGCATAGTTGTATATACACAGGAACCTTGTTAAACCATGAAGCAGGTCATACTTATCAAAATCAAAGATTTTGATTGTCAGGAATTATGAAAATGGAAGAACGATTTTCTTTTATTTTGAAAAAAAAAATTCAAATCTAACTCTTTTGACAAGGAAGAACACTTTATCTAGCAGTGATTGAGTAATGGTTTGAACCTAGAAGTTAACCAACAAGTCGATGTGCACTTAAAAGTAACAATTGACAAACTTTAATTCAGATTACTAGCTACAAAAGATATATAGTGGGGGAGAGAAAGAGGCGGGTGACGGAAGGAGAGCAAGCACATAAAGTTTCAAGCATGAGGCACTCATGCAAGAAAGAACCCTGTGTGCTCACTCTCTTCTGTCACCTTCCTGACAGACCTGGTCAAGTATTCGCACGACGACAATTGCTCTTATCTCGTTGCCCAATCCTGCTTCATCCTAAGGCTCTAGGTTACTATTGCACGAGCAAAGAGATCTGTGTTTCCTTGAGTGAAGATATGATGAGAGGTTGCAGCGCTCTTATAGAAGGTGAGAATTGGTGGTGATGACATCACAGATGAGAATATCTATGAGGTTTAATCCTTCCATAACACATGATTAGCCCTCATTGGCTCCTCCTGCTTCTTTAATCTCTAAAGGAACAATGAACAAAGAAAAACCCTTCAATCCAACTGTCTAAATTTTTCCTTTCCCTTTCTTATGTTTGTTTATCTATTTATTTTTGCTTTCTTTTTCTTAGTTTCTACAGTTAGGGTCTTGCTGGTGCCAAACAAAGAATATATATATATATATATATATATTAATTAATGTCTTGACTGTCATCTGGAAACTTTATAAATTGCAAAAAAGAAAAGGTATACTTTTTCAATGGAAATTAAGGTGAAGGCCGGCAGCCGTGGGAAATTAAGCATGCAGGACGGCAGAGAGGGCGCGAGTCATCTCCTTCAGTAGCATCACTTTTAAATTCTAGCCATGCATGTTTTTATACTGTCCATTTTGTTTAACATACAGAAGCTATACTGTACAAATTTGATTTGTTCCATCTGTTTCAGATAGTATAATCGTTCCATGTGGCAGGCTGCAATGGTATGTTTGGAGATACGTATCCCAATTCAAGCACAATTTAGTGCATTATAGACTCAAATTCTAATTAATTAATTACCATAGTAATCAATAATATTCCTTTTTATCTTTTTTGTTAATTAACTTATCGCTTTGCAACCCAGTAATCAATTGGGCATGTTAAGTACATGTCAATAAGAGTATCCCTTTGTTGAATTGAGTAACCAATAAAAATTTGACGGGCATTGGTTATTATTGATTATTTGTTGAAACAACAGATTAAGGAATATGGTTTGAGTAATGGCTGTCTTTGTTGAGTCTAAAGAAGAATAATGGTAAGATTAAAAATTTTCCATCCCCCTACAAAGGGTATCAACCAATGTGAGCTTGACAAAAATCTAAGAAATCATATAAATATAATATTTTGAGCTTAGCATAAAGTATATATGCTTTATGTTGTTTAAATAAAATTCTGGGTACTAAGAACCACTGAATTTGCTAATCATGCCAATTGATAAACAAAAGCAGGGCTGCTGGGGGTGACATTAGGCCTTTACCACATTCTCTTTCAAAGCGCCATTCTTGCTATTATCTTTAATTATATATATATATATATATATGATGCTCATGAAAGCAATTCTTTGGATTGGATTAATTAAAGGCTAAAGATAAGCGTTTTTCAAGCATTGTAGAATCTTAAAATTTGCTCATAACCACAATGCCCAACACAATCTTGAGTGAGAAGTTGAGGAAGAGATCACTTCTTTTAAGTGTTAGATTCTGTCAGAATTATGTTATTTTAATATAAAATCATAATCGTTTTTTAATATATATAAAATTTTAAATTATTTAATGTTATCTCAATTTTATTGACATTGAATAGTAAAAAAAACAATTTTCACTGACATTGGTATTTACAGATTAAATTTTTTTATTATTTAAAATTCATATAAATTGATGATTATATTAAAAAAATTAAGATAAAATACTTCCACTTTTTAAGTTTTAATTGAAATTTCAAATGGGTCAATTAGTTTTTGAAATAAACACTCTATTGTAAAAAAATCTTCTGTTGGACATATAGGTTTAACAATTAGTCAATCATTACTGTTTCCGTTAGTTTGATGATGTGGTAATGTTCAAAGAATAATTTTATTTTTATTAATTTTAAAAATTACTATTATATAATTTTTATTAATTTAAAAAACAAATCATTGGTGCTCTCCTCTCTTGGGAAGCTGAGAGCACTGATCGATGCTCCTTGAATTTTTTTATTTTTTTAAAAAATTATATAATAATAATTTTTTAAATTAATAAAAAATATTTTAATCTTTTTATATTTTCTGTTAATAGTTTTTACACTTTTAGGATAGAGTGATCATTTTGAAATTAATGAACCTATTTGACATTTTGATTAAAATTTAAGAGGTGGGGTATTTTACTTAAAAAAAAATTAAGATCTTTTTAAATGATCTAATTTAGATTAGATTTTTTTTATACCACAATTCCAAACAAAAAGATTCTGATTTTCAAATACTGATGTCTGATAATGTGAAAAAAGGGCTGGAAACCTAGGTGGCATCCCATAATTTGCATGTAATCTTGCCTAAATTCCATCAGTGATGGCTCTCTTTCCAGCACTGATCAATTGCTATGTCTTAAGTTACCACGGGCTCAAGGACATCTCGGATTCCAATCCACTAGCCATTGAGTGGTAAAACTTTGTCCTTTTGGGACATATCCCGACAAAATTGGAACAATATCATTTGTCATGTGATGGATTCTAGAATAGCATTGGGAAGGCGAGATTGCTCAATGGGGCATCAATCAAACTTAAGGAGCCAAGAACAGTTCAATTTGCTTGTTCCGATTACCTCAAGAGTCAAGCCTTTCTACCTTTCCTGTCTTGAGTTGAGATGCCCATCAAAAGGTGTTTAAATTGGATTAAGTTAATCCAAACGCTGAAAAGCATCTACAAAGCTTGCAAGATTCTCGGAGTTGTGGGCTGAAACGCTAATAATAAATGTCATCCCTCATCACCATCTTGAGTGGAAAGGGAACAACTCTTCAAAGTCTTGAGTTCTCTTGAATTTGTACCCCTCAATTCTTCCTTTCTTTATTATTAAATTTAACATTGGGCATATTTAGGGAGTACAACATGGAGCCTGGGGGCTTACTGTGGGCTTTTGACATGTGGCAGATGTCTTAGAGGGTACAAAAGAGGCTTTGGTTTTTTCATTTCTGCCATTCTGTCTGGACAGAATGTCCCCTTCAAGGATGCAGTTGAAGACCAGCATTTTGCCACCTACATACCAGCCATCATCTGCTGAGATTCGTTGTCATACAATTCATATTCCTTCAATTTCAGGGTGCTAGAAAGAGGCTATATTAGATATGGGAAACTGTCATACTCATAATTTTGTTAAAGATGTAATCTAATTGTGACTCTAATTAATTTAAATTCAATGACTGTTAGCCTGAAGCATTTGAACTTTTACATTTTCTTTTTCTATATTACTTTTAACTCATTTAGTATGAAGCTTCAATTTTGTCTCAAATCTGTTTGTTGAACCTCAGTGCTGATTGTTTTGAGTATGACAGAGAACTTTAATTATGATATTAATCCTACTTTTGATCCCGAGGAGTCCTCCAGCCATATATTTAGAAATTGAGAGTTTCTAATTAAGACAATATATATCTACAAAAGAAAATGAAGGAAAAGGAAGACCTGGTTATAGTGGTTGAAAATCAAAGTTCCATTTTCATGGAAGCATGACATACCAAATATCACGAAGTGTATGCTCCTTCAATTTGATGTGAAGTCGGTAAGGAAAGCATATTTGGTGTTGGGTTCATCCCACTCCAATCCATCCCACCAGTCCTTAGTACAGTACACTGTTGGCAGGTTTGAGGAATTATGGTTTCTGATTGGTAGTTTCTTCAGCCTTGGGCAATCAATCACGGCAATGCTCTTCAAGCAGGGGAAAGCCAATGCCCATGGAGTGATACTCCTCAATTCAGGTAGGTCACGGATGGATATAGTTTTAAGCCTTGAAAATGCCTGTGAGTCAGGCTCTAGTTTCTCTTCTCCGCTTACCAACTCTTCCATTTCCTTGCAGTAGAACAAGTAAATTACTTCTAACCTTGGAAGTAACAATACCCATGAAACATTCTTCAGTCTATGGCAATACCAGATATTCAACAAGCGCAGATTTTGCAGGCTTGCTTTTCTCACTGGGGTTTTCCACACTGAAGTTACGTTGGGTAGGCCTTGCAAGGCTAGAACCTCCAGGTTAGGCAGCCACGTTTCTCGATCCTCGGCATCCACTACCAAGTAATTCAAGTCATAGCAGTTTCTGATGCTAAGTCTTCTCAACGTTTTACCATAACCGGAAGCTGAAGACAATTCTAATTGTGGTAAACCTTCGCACTCTTTTATGTGTAAATATTGTATACATCTAACTAAATTTCTCAGACCAGAGAGCCTGTTCAGGGAGGTTATTGTGGAAATGGTTAAACCAAGGATGCGGAGGTGTCTCAAGGTCTCCAATTCCTCAAATCCGACTTCAGCTTTGCCCTCAACATTCTGAACTTCCCAACTGTAACTGTAATACAAATTCAAGACCGCCAAATCTGCAAGTCCAGATATAGCCTCACGTGGAACTGTTCGAAGAGAGTATGTGCGCAAGAGATTCAAGTGGTTCAGCTTTGTTAAACTTCCTAGCTCTTTAGGCAATGTGGTTATTTTTGTAGCTGCTAAATTAAGATGACGCAACTCTACTAATTGATTGATGCTCACTGGGATCTTTCTGATGCTTGTAAATGACAAATCCAGGACTCTAAGAGCAGACATTGATTGAAAAAAGTCAGCTGATATGCGATTCAGACCATTGTTCCACTGAAGCAGCAGAGTCAACAGATTCGGACACTTGTGTATTTCTTTTAGTACAGTGATTCCATTGTCTAACAAGGAAATCCTCTCTGCTCCTTCCCAGTTTTTAACTCCAGGCGCTTCAGTAAGGCCCGAGCTTGCCTCTATCAAAAACTTTCCCTTGTTTAGTCCAGATTCAGATGCTATCCATAAGGCAAAACTTCGGATAACATCATTCATCTTTACTTGGGTTTCTTCTTCGCCGGTTTCCAATAAGCAGGCTACTTTTAGGGAACCAACTGCAGCATACCCTTTATTATGGGCATTACTGTCATAAGAACTGTCAAGGAATCCTTCCCCAATCCAGTACTCTACAAGCTGTTCTTTCTCAATGGAATAGCTTTCAGGGAATAGAGCACAATACAAAAGGCACGTTTTTGTTGTTTCATTCTCCAAATTGTCATAGCTAAATCTTAGGAGGGTAAATACATCTTCCATACCTCGAAGTTCAGATGGAGATTTGTTGAGTAATTCAATTGCATACTTCCATTCTTCTTCAGTCTCCTTATTCGCCATGGCTCTCCCCACTGTGATCAAGGCAAGTGGTAAACCTCCACATTTTCTGACAATGGTCTCAGCGTAATTTCTAATAGGTGGTGACTCTAAAATCTCCATTCTGCCGACCTTCTCACAGAATAATTGCCATGATTTCTCCTCGTCCAAGAATTCTACTTTGAGCTTCCGATGTGCATCCATGTCAGTACACACGTCCATGGAACGTGTTGTAAATATCAGCTTGCATTTATTTTCCTCATCAGGAAGAGGAATTCCAATATCCCCGAGATCAATTCTTTCCCAAATATCATCCAGCAATAGGAGGAATCTCTTCTTTTTCAAAACATTGTAAATCTTTGAAGTTCGTAGTTCACTGGCTTCAGTTTCTTCCCAGGGCAATCCTAACCTTGCCACAATGGCCTGTTGGATCTTACTCACTACAAATTCCTTAGTGACCAAGACCCATATAACTACATCATAATTGTGAGCTCGGCCGAGAAATGCATTATTGACGGTCTTCAGAAGGGTTGTTTTCCCTACTCCACCTATTCCATATAATGCCATAATTCCCACTTTATCCTCCTCAAGAAACTCCCAGACCTTGTCTAACATCAGGCTGATGCCAACAGCTGGCCTACATGGTTTCTCCTCAACAGGAGCAGGATGCGGCTCTGTCACTAGTTTCTCAAAAGCTCCTTTCCACTTCAATTCACTTATCTCCTTCAGCTTCTCTATAATCTCCTTGCTCAGATTGTATTTTGAACAGCAAGTTGCATTTAAGCACCCCAAGCCATGCCTACTCTGTCCAAGATTCTCTATAATGGAGGTAGCTTCAGCTTCAATAACTTCTACTCTTGCCAGCCACCTCTGGATTTCATTTGTACGTCTTGATCCGTCCAGTTCAGCTCGCTCAACCCGTGACCTTAAGTCATCTCTCTGGTCCTTGAGTTCATCTACTTCAGTTGTGAACGACTGTATCCTTCTGTCCAAATGGATAACGTTGCTTATCCGCGGAGCCATAGCTGTGCATAACCTGTCAACTATGCTGATCAGAGGGGAAATGAAATCCATGGATAAAAACCTTAATGTGCTTGAGCAGAGACTCAAGTGTTATGCCAAAACTGCTAATAGTTGCTTTCTGAATCAAAATTCAAGTAAACCCGAGTGCCTATAGGGTCGAGACCCAACCTTTGATTAAGAATAATCAATTCAATGAAATTTCCATACCCGCCAGTGGTATTGAAATGATTGATCACCAGCCTGTGTCTTAAAGTCTAGAAGTCAAAGCCGCCAGAGTTGAAACCTTCAAACTGAATGGCTGATAGTTGGCCAATGTCACGGGTCTGGCATTTATCTGGAAGCGTGTATTGCCGCCAGTGGTATTTAAGAAATTTCCCAGCGCAAGTTCTTAGTCATTTCGTCTCCACATGGGCAGTTGACCCAAAACGGTTTGGTGTAGACAACTATGATACATGGTGGGGGGCATGTATCTGGATCAATTCCCTTGGAAGAGTCAGAAAACAGAAAAATACAATATCAAAGCTCCTGAAATAGCTTCCAATGCACAGTCTGCAATTTTTTTTGGCAATTGTAGGATGCAAGAGCGGATGCATCAGATGCCGAAACAGAACTTACTCTGTAACTCCACAAGCTTTCTTTAGTTCTGATTTTTGTCCAGAAAATTTCTTTTGTACGCAATGCCCTCCTCAAAACTAAATAACAGAATGATAGATCCTAGTGTAATTCGAGTATAGTGGCATCGTTTGACCTTTTTATGATGGACATCTCAATTATCAAACTGCAGATTTCATGAACTGATAACACAATCTCTAAAATAAATAAATAAATAAAGACAAAACTACAACCTGCATCCAACCTGGCCGTATCAGTAATTCTCACTAACACACTTTAAATAAAGGGCAAACTGATTTTACAAGCTGATCCTTTATTCTATGTTTTTAGCTTCCACTGAGTGCAAATGGAACCTCCAGGCGGACCAGGCCCCTTTCATGTTAGGTAATTTATTCAACCCACTAAAATTGTTTAGTATAATGTTGGCAGCAGAACATCTTGTCAAGACAAAATCTATGGACAAGTTTGACCGAGTGAAAATATCATCGTAATTGCCATCAAATGTAAAGACTTTTTTTTTTTTTGAAAGTTAGAATCATTTCATTGACTAAACATCGAATGTAAAGACTTAAGTTAACATCCAAGCATAAACTCCCACTCCATCTTTTCGGTCGGTCGAAGTTTGCTACTGAATGAGGAGGGAAATTGTGAACAAGCCATGAGAAAATGAAAACTGATCAGATGCTAAAGACAAAATACACTTGAAAATAATTGCAACTCGAGTTTATTTGCTCAACAAAAAAGTACATAATATTAATATATATGCACTAACATTTTGGAAGAAAAATGCTACCATTGTATTTAACAAAAGAAGATATACATGCAAATGCACAAATATACAAATGCCTACTTATTTTCGCGGTGGATAGGCTCCTAATAATATTTGCTTGAATGGCAATTCCAAATTGAACCAAACAAGGGAAGAAATGCAAAAGATACCACCTATAGTGTAATATATGTTCTTATCATAGTTGCTCCGGTTGGATCTGAGAGTAGGTGCCTGACAAGGCACATTCTCAGATCATTTGGTGCAATAACAAACATATAGAAGGCAAACAGAACAAGATCGGCTGAGGAAAGATTAGAACCAAGAAATCCTTGCCACATCCTGCAATAAACTATATCCATTAAGTAATTTTAAGCTGGGGCAACTCAGGCTAGTCAAACATTTATTTGTTTAAAATATTATTAAAAACAAAAAAAAAATCTATTAATATAGGTTTGTTTGTTATGAATGAAGTTATGTTTCTCAATCCAAAGTTTGAAAACTGAAGATTTGGGTGAGCTTGTGCAGAGCAAACAGTTAGATCTCTAGATTTTCTTAATAAATAAACACCAACAGATGGTAAATATTGAATAGTTAAATCATACCAACTCGGCAAACGGAAGAATGTGTTGAAGAATGTTCTAATGCCATCAATATCTAGTTGCAATATAAGTGCTAGCCCAAAGAGAAAGAATGCCCTCTGCCGTTTCCTTTCTTGTGGCCAAAGAGTTTTCCAAGCTGAAACAAATTAAAATAACACAACATCAGAAGGCAAATACCACACATTAGGTTCTTAAAAAATTACATAAAGCACCATCGCATCACACATCACAATGAATATCCCAGTACCCTCAAGAACAATTCAGCAAATAGAAACACACCAGCCAAGCAAGAGACAAATGACGCATCATAAAGACAACATCCACCAAGGATGCCAATTAACACATCATATTTATGAAGAGAAATTAATAATATTAGTACACCAGAATATGCATAATGCTCTTGAATAATACCACTGAAATATCTAGAACACATATATAAACATATAAATACATGCATATGCAGCATATCATTTATATGGAAAACTAATATTTCATTGCTATTACGGTGGTCTTGCTTAAGATGAAAGATCTTATTTATATTTACAAACCATTAAAACAAAAGTGAAGTTCAGAGGCGAAGCGGATAAATCGCATGGCATACCCTGCATTGAGATATTCCCATTATTTCTTTCGCTGGTACGCATGCCCTTAGAATGATCCTTCTTCAGGATATTTGCAATTACAGAAGCATAATTTGGAGCCTCTGACAATGATCTGACG
Source organism: Theobroma cacao (assembly GCF_000208745.1). NCBI lineage: Eukaryota > Viridiplantae > Streptophyta > Magnoliopsida > Malvales > Malvaceae > Theobroma > Theobroma cacao. Next base: position 4,428,321 of record NC_030858.1, read on the forward strand.
ACCGAATAACCTGTTTAAGAAGGTTTAGGTAGGCACGATCAAGTCCAAATTACTCAAGGAAACATCAATTAACCCAATTCTATTCTCACCAGTAGCTGGATGCACCATGCTTGCGGCAGCACCAAATGCAAGGTTCTTCTGCTCTGTGTTTGGTAAGGAACCACCAACTGGAATATAAGACCACTCCTGCATAAGATTGAAAGGTTTCAGAACTAATATTTAGTATCCAAGAAATGCCATCTTGCTAACAAAAATTTGGTATCATCTGCAGAAACACATGGAAGTTCTTGAGGCAGTTGGAAAACAGGAATGTCAGGAATGAATAGAGATACACCACTCATTGAGAAGAGGAGATATAGACAGGCATTAATTTTATGTAAGCCAGGATTAAGAACAGTGAGCTTTGCACTCCATCATTGACCACAATTATGAACAGAAGCCAACTCAATTGTAAATTATGTGCTACCATGATAGAAAGTTGAATACTGAATTCGGTGTGCTATTTTGATACGCTGTGTTCTCAGATTTTGTACTATTATAGTTGGAAGGTGAAATTCTGAATTTGAGGTGCTGTCTCAGATTATTTATAATCATACATGAGGAAATAGTAAAAAACGTAACTCATGGAGAAAAGGTGTCATTTGACTATGAAACCTAAAAAATAGCATATGTTGGGGATAAATTGAGAATTTAAACAAGTTCCATTTTGTAAACCCTTCAGTGAAAAAAAAAAGGAAATTCATAAAACAAACAATAATTATCATGCTAGAAGGCTGAAGGCCTGCTATTCACGTAGATGGTAATTGAGAAGTTAAAAGTTGACGGTTTTCATTTGAAGTGGGTTCATCTAATCAATTAATATGAAAACAGTCAATAGCTTATAAAATGGCAAGGAGATGATTGACATGAAGCCCTGTTTTGGAGCTGAGCAACAATCAAAAACATTACTTATCCATTACAGTGGAATGTGTTGAGCATTCCATCGATCTGATATCATAATTTGGTTACGCAGATTACCTCTTCATAAACTTTTAAAATCCTGATTCCCATGGTCTCTAACCTTGACATGAGCTTCTTCTTTAATAAATCAAAAGGCATGGCATCTTTTGAAGCCAAACAAGTTTCCTGCAGTGCAACTTTCTAAATCATTTTACATGTTATCATGAAATATAATATGAGCAATAACAAAATTAATCGCATGGTGCAAACCTCAAAGAAAACTCTTGTTGATGATAGGGGCATGGCATAAAGAAATGTTGGATATTGGGCTTCTGAACAAGGAACTTCTTGTTTAGCATAGTCTCTGTAATCCATGAAAACCATCAGGCTAGGATCATAAGGATTGTTCTCCACCTGGCATAATAAGATGAAACTAGTAGAGTTATAACAAGTGTCAAACAAGTATAGAAAATTTTTTCTCCCATCACTGCCACATAAAGGGTAATTTTAGGAGGATAAACTTACACACCCCACACCCCCCCCCCCCCCAAAAAAAAAAAAAAAACGAGCATAAGCATCCTATATAATTGATATAATTGATGAAAGGAAAAAGAAACTGCTTCTGTTTCTAATTATACTGTTTCTGATGGTCAAAAAATTAGACAATCCACTGCTTCACTATTATAATAAGAACAGAAAAGCCATATCAAAAAAGGTACCACATAGAGCTTGTTAAAATCAACTCAGCACGGGAAGGCCATGCTCCAGTAAAATTAAGATATTTTCTACAGCAGTCAACAATTGAAGCTGTATGATAAATTGGTAATTTGAAGTAGCATATTCGCATATCATACATTCCTACCTCAACCTCAACACCATAGGCTGTTTGCACAGAGACCCTTGGACCCCCTACCTCATATTGCAACAGTTTACCTGAAGCTGCTCCTGAAGCAACAGTAACAAGCCTATAATAATACATTAGGCGCTTGAAAGGAGCTGTGATAATAAAAGGTCAAAATTCAGGAATGGCAGTAGGGGAAAAAGAGATTACCCTACCTGCAAGGAACAACACGATTGTGTTCACAGGCTACAAGATTATGACCATCAGTAGCTTCAATAATTGTTTCAACCTTTGAGCTAAGATACATTACACCTGACTCGACACACCTAGGGAAATTAATACAAATTATAATGATGGTAGGGTATCCAGAAGAAGCAATGACCATAAACATTATTGGCAAGGAGCTGTGATTACCTCCTCAACAACTCCTCATGGAGCAAGCGTCGACTAACGCGTCCATAAGCACGACCAATCATAATGGGCTTATCATCATCAAGGTACACTATTGTATCCCGCCAAACATGCTCAATACACCCTTCAAGTCCCAGATCTGGAAATGACATCAGATTAACTTACATGTTATCAAGGTGCATAAAAAATAAGAATTCTTATACGAAGAACTTATAAATATATAAATCAAATTGTAGAAATGCTGAATAATTGCTTGAAATGGGTCTTTAATAATAAAAGAAAAATGAACTGATACCTTTAAATTCATCTTCCCAGACTCCATAATTATTAGTGAAAGGAAGATCAGGGCCAATTAGTCCAACATTTAAACCTAACTTAGCTGACTCCGCAGCAAGAGCAAGGCCAGCTGGACCACAACCAATAACCACCAGGTCCAGTACGTTATCTCCGATTGATATCGGCGGTAACTGCAAAAAAGCATATATATAACCTGAAACGAACTCAAAACAAAACTCCTGTAAACAGTAAACCCACTACAAGAAAGCAATACTTTCTTTTCTAGTTTCTAATTAGGGGAAATTCTAAGAAAAATAATTTACTTACACATTCTAAAATCTTCCTTAAAGTAACAGAAAGTATTTACAAATTGCTATGCATATTAAGCCTACTCTTCAAGCAGTAACAGACAAGAAACCAAACTAAGATTGCTCATTCCTTCCGATTTCCCACCAAAATTCAAGGCTAATTGGCTTAGACAAACTACTATTAACCAAACGCACGCGACTTCCACGTGTCATAATTGTTAAAACTATTTTACAATCTTGATGTCGCCACTTAAAAACGCAATCCAAAAAAGGCAGTAATTTCTAGTGGCTCAAAAGCCACAACTTTAACCACCAGTAGGGCCTCCATTCAACCCCGGTAAAAGAAAATTTCCGTATCTCCTAATTTTCGTTTCCATCAAATGAAAATCAAACTCCTCAAAAAAGAAAAAAAGAGAAAAGAAAAGTTGAAAACCTTATCCGCTAATTTTGACTGTTTATCCATTTCCTTGTTCTGTTGCATTTGAACGAAGACAAGTTCAGAGCCACCCGCTTTTATGAAATCTTCTTCGTCAGCGAAATCTTCCTTAACCGCCACGCAACTCTCGCTCCCTCTTCCACTAGCTCTCACCTTGAACGAAATAAACCGATGATTCTTGGAAAGCACCGTTTTTGTCCTCATCAGGTTTCCCCTCCGTGACCTCCACGCGGCGCACGTAGAAACCGCCATTGCCGCGAAGTACCGAGCTCCAACACACTCCATTATCATCACCTTTCAAACAACCAAAAAACTGAGAATAAAAGCGTGCAAGAAAGCTCTCACTTCTTCACGTCATTGCTATTTCTAAATGCAACGAAGTGCAGATTTTGAGAATAAAAGTGGCTTATTTTTTTCTTCCTTTTCTTCGTTTCTTCGTCTTTAATAAAACTGGAAGCGTTTCATTTTTTCTTCCTCGGTTTCTACAGATTGTGTTGAGTGTTTGTCAGTCGGGAGACTATTCAGGAAGCTCAGGAGATAGGGAAGGAGTTTGTCTGGTGGCATTTAATTTGCTGAGATGTTCAGCTGTCATCACTTGTTTGCCACGTGGATTACATGGATTGGGCAACTCTCCGCAGAAAGCCAGCCCCTATCGTAATCTGCTGAGCCAAACGACGTCGGTGACGAATTTAATCTCAAATTCTCGATCTCGTCACTCGTTAAATTAATAATTTTAATTAAATAATATTTTTAATCGATTTTAATTTAAAATTAACATGATAAATTAATAATTTGTTAAATTAATAAAATAATATATTTTTAAATTTTATATAAATTTTATTTAATATATAAATTAATAATTTTTTATTATCATAATTATATATATAGATGACTCAACTAGAAAATTTTTGTAAATTATGATTTAAATGTTATTTTTTCTTATGAAATTGATACCTCTTTGGACTTTATCTTTAATTTTTTTATTACATTAACAAGTTCTGATGTAATATTTTCGTATTATAAAATAAAATTATGTAATGTGATTGTTTCTTAGTTCACTTGCAAGTTAAATATTTCTAACACCTATTGTTACAATTGTTTTTGGGTGTAATTTGAATTTTTTATGTTATACTTATATAATGGTTTACACATTTTATTTGTTATAGTTATACTGAGATCATGATTATGTTTATTATTGTTCTTTTTATATATGTTTTTTTAAGTTAATGTTTATGAAATATATTAATTAAAGTATATATTGAATGTAATTTTAGTTAGTTACAAAAATAAAAAGATTCATGAATTCTATTTAATAAGACTAATTACATTTATAAATTTATTTTGATTAAAGAAATATGTAGAATAATAATAATACGTTATTGGATAATTAAGTAATATTCGTATAATTATAATACGTAGTACATATATTAAATTTAATATTTTAAAATAAATGTTCATAAATTAATTTTTATTAATTATTATATAAATTAATTTATTTATGAATTTATCAATTAAATAATATCTTGATTAATTAATAATTTTTATGATGTCAAGAGTATTAATTATAGAGATTTTATTTTTTTAAAAATAACATTGACAATTGGCATGCATGATGCACGAGAGAAAATTATTTTTATATTATATGAATATTATTTTAATATTATTATTTTTTAAGTTAATATTAAATTATATTAAATTTTGTCATATTTTTAATTTTATTATTTTTTAAATGAAATAATGAAATTGACAAAAACTTTTTACTTACGTTAACAAGATATCTTCTTGTGAAATATGTTTTAATTTTATTATTTTTTTCCAAAAATCAATAAAAATATAATAATAAATTCAATAGAATTGAGACATATTAATAAAATTCAATATTAAATAATACTATATTGACAAATTTAACCTTGATCCCCCTTTTTTTTTAATATTTTTCGATTTCATTTTCTTTCCTGGTCAATTATTTCCTTTCTTTCAAATTGGTCCTTCTTTTCTCTACCAATCATGTAAATTTCTTACAGTCCCAAACATTTTGCAAGTAATTGGTCCTTATTTCATATTTCCATATCTTTTTATTTCTTTTTCTTTTCCTTTTTTTACTTTTAAGTTATCATATGCGCAAGTATAGAACAAACAGATCATAATTGATTAAAAATGATCAAGGGGTATCTAATCGCTATCGTTTTAAGCCAAAAATAAAATCATTAACTTTTTTATTCATAAAATGTTTAAGTTTTTTTTTTTGTTTTTAATTTTTCAAAACCTTTATTTGCTTTCTAGTCAAATTATAAATAAAGGGATATATTTTTGCATTTTCTTTTGCATATAAAGAATTTAAAACTTTTAAAATTTAAATAATATTTTTTAAACTTAACTTTAACAAAACCGACAATCGAACGTGTCAATAATTTCAAACCATCACCAAAACTTGGACAAGTAGATAATGATAATGAATGCAATAATGCAATAGGGGTTTATTTTCTCATTAATTTTTTTTAAACAATGAATTGAACAGAATTACATGTTGAATTTACCTGTCGCATTGATGTCATTATCACATCAATAAACTTTTCGTTAAAAGTCACGGCTTTTAGGTACATATTAATTAAATGTTGTTTGCCTACCGTTTTAAATGCTTTCCAATTGTCAACTTTTCTTAATAAAATAAAAACGTGAAAAAATAATTACAAACATGTTAAAGGAAGAAGAATTTGAACCTTATATATAGATTAATTTAAATATACAATTTAAAAACGATTTTACCTCAAATTTCGATGTTCTTGCCATATGATAGGGTCATTATAAATTTTTTATCAAAATTTTTTTACATATTTAGAAAAACTCATGAATCATTCTAATTTTTTTATTACGTTAAATTAAGTTTTTATATTTTTTATTTTAGATAAAATAGATCTTGATAACTAATCTTTGATTAATGGTTATGATGCCGCGTTCTCAACAAGGAGCCATGAATTCTACATCAATAAAAGATGTCATGGTCTTAATGAAGAGTTATAAATCGTACATTGATTGTGTACTAAAGTGAAATCATACATCATCTTCAACTTATAAGAAATATTTTATGAGACCAAACCAAAGTGAACAATACCTTGCAATTTAATGTGAACAATGACAATTGGTATCAGAATAAACTTTAACTATTAGCAATTTGACACTGAAGATAGTGTATCTCTGTTTGGAGTGATGAAAATAATGGACCTTTGTTGGAGTGGTGAAAATGTCATGGCGTAATGGGCCATTAATCCCACATCGACATGTGAAAGCCCTTTTGTGAGATAAAACTGTGAGGCTAGTCGTGACATGTTGATGATTTATACTTTAAATATAAAGGCATATTTGATAATGGATAGTCATAAAAGGCATGTTTGATTTAAAATAAAAATATAAAAATTTAATTGAACATAATAATAAAATAATGACTTATTTATATTTTTTAAAAATTAATTCAGAGACTTTTCTAAATATTATACTTTTTTTTCCTTTTTTATATATATTTTCTTTTAATTAGTAACTTAAAAATATACATTTGTTTATCATCTTAATATTAGAATATTTTAACTCTCGACCATATTTGAATCAAATTAAAAAAAATTATGAAAAAATTACATCTATTAAAAATGGATGTAAAATTGATTTATCACATTATAAATTAATAAATTTAACCTTTATTCTTATTTTTTATTAAAAAAGACATACTAACATTTACTACATTAAATATATACAAAATGATAAAATACCTAACATGTACGTGTTATGTAGTCAAATTATACTACTCATGGTAGGTAGCAGCAATCTTTTAAAAAAGAGAAGAAAAAATTATACTACTCCTGGTTTTGGGCATGCTGTTTTGGAGTAAAATATTTTTTAGAATAAATTCATCAATCTTTATTATTTGGATGGAAGATAATGTTTTTTTAAAAATATTTGCATAATATTTGAAAAACTACTTAAATTATTAAAAAAATTTAAATTTTTTTATTACGTTTAATTAAGTTTTTGTATTTTTATTTTTACTCAAATAAGCTCTTATAACTAATGATTGATTAATTGCTATTAGTCCACTTATCATTTTATTTTCACATAACACTGATGTGGTGTTGATATAAAAAGTGAAAATGTCACATAATCATATCATAATACTATATTAGCATTCTATGTCATTATCAATTATAATATATAAGTATATTATGTCATAATTAATTATAACATGTCATTATCTGTGTTAACAGCACATGACATAAAATGATAAGTGATATTTTGATTATGTTAATTATTAGTTATAAAAACTCATTTGGTTTAAAATAAAAATATAAGGTCCTATTTGATTTAAAAGAAAAATATAAATACTTGATTGAACGTAATAAAAAATTTATTTAAAATTTTTAAAATAATTTAGAGATTTTTTTAATTATTTCGTCTAAAATATTTTACCCTTGTGAAGGTGTAAGACATTTTTCACAAAAAAAAATCTAAAATCTTAAGTTTAAGAATATAGTTGCGTATGGCAATGGATACCTTAAGCCAAGAAATACTTCCTCAGATATTTTCATTAAACAATCTTATACCTAAGGGAACACGTGATTAAAGGCATTGAACCAACAGATTGAGCTTTAATAAAGCATCTATTTGTATTGTTTAAGCAATATTAGAAAAATAGAGACAGTGTTTTTCAATGATAGCAAGATTCCTTTCTGGAAGACATGGGGTCATTGCATAGACCAAAGTGCAAAACAAAGAGATCATACGTTCATGCATTTGCTACAAGGATGCCAGATGCTTGCACATTCTCTAGAGACGAACGAATTCAGGAGGTTTTAGGGCGACCCTCGCCATTGGTTTTCAAGTGCTTGACAGTTGGCACTGCTCTGATTCATTATTGTACAGGTGCAACTTTTCATGTTACTGCCAATGATATTCCGAAGCTGAAAATTTTGCAGCGTCTTGGCTAGCATTTGTAACTATTTCCAGATTTTATTGTGGGTTTCCTCTCTGCCATGCTTTTGCGGGAGAATATTTGGCTTTGATTGAAAGCTGGCAAGAAGAAAAGGAAAGATGGTACTGAAAAAGGAGCTAAAACATAAAAGGAAATGCGAAAGGATGTTTGTGACATGTGATGAGTGAAATGTTAAATTAAAGCAAGAGTGATGAGAGGATATATGTGTACATCACGTAGTACATTTGTGCGGAGCAATCCATAACTCCTATTAGTGGAGATTTGTCAGATTCCACACACATGGAGGTACCAATTATTTCATATTCTGTCTGAATGCTTACTTGCTTAAGCTTAACCAAGAAGCAGCAGCAAGGCAGGCATTCTTGCTCGAACCAAAACTGCGGAAAATTGCTTGAATTACTCGGCTCAGGGTACGCATCGGATATATTAATTCTTTAATAATTCAAAATATACGTTGGTAACGCCCAATACTAACCTGAAATTTGCTTAAGTTTCAGAGTTTAAGGAACACCAGCCTTCATTGCTGTTTCATCAACTAGCTAGGAAACTGCTAGCAAGTATGAATCTTCGTGAATTAACTTAAATTAGTACCTTGGAGCTCCATTTTTCATTTACTATTTCCACTAGCCGAAGCTCATGAACTGACATTGATTCTATCCCAGAATCAAAGTGTAGAGAAACCCTGCAACTTAAGCTACTCAGTTTTCAGCCAATACCAGGTACCTTGAAACATCAGCTTTTCTGTTCATTTAAGTCCAAATGCAAGGAACACGGAAATTGATTTATGGTGTTGTATGATTTATAGGTAGAATTAATATTAGTATAGAAGCAAAAAACAGGGTGCTTACAGGATACAGGACTGAGACTGTCCATGTATTTTGTCCAATGAAAGAAGGAAACAATCATACATAAAAACTTGAACAGAAGCAAATCTCGCCCGACTGATTTCTTTATAAGAATTCGCAAATGTTTATTTTTTGTTCAGAAACTATAAACAAACTGATAATGATTAAGAACAATTTGCTGTCTCACTGAAAAAAAACAGAAGATCATTGGAAGGGAACTTGCTAGCTAGTGTGGTCTAAAGGAGAAGTGGCTTTCATATGAGGGGGCGGTCTCATATTCAGCCTGCGAGCTGGTGATGAATTGCTTCTGAGACACGAGTTGCATGGAAATTGGCAATGAAAGCAGAAGCTTTCTTGTCAATACCAGGCTCAGCAACCACCCTGAGCGTATTGTCTTCATCACTTGGATACACCTTTCGTGTGCTCCAAACGTCTTCGGCGGCTGAATATGAATGATCCTCCCTACGATCCTTCTTAGCTTTGAAGAAACTGAAAAAAGAGAAAGATTTCTTCTGCTTGTTCCCACCCATAGCCATGTATCTTCTTTTTTGCTCACTCGGATACACACACTACAAGTTGGGATGAGTTTTGCACTTGGCACTGCGCTCCTTGATGTTCATGCGGATTCGAGACCCCTTTTATAAGGGGCTACCCTGTATTACAAAGGAATCGAATAAAAACAAAGACGGGTATGATCACGACAAGTGTCCGGCTTTGATGAAATGGCTTCCGGGCTTAGACTCCACTGAGCAGACCCATATGTTGTGGTCCGTTCATTACTTTGCTTTCTCCCAACCGCTTCCTTGCCTCCAAAAAAGGCATTGGTTGGGAGTTCACTACCCCATTTCTTGGGCCTTTGCCTGTATTTGTTCCTCTTCCGAGCCCTGACAATTAAATCACTGGCAACTTGCCATGCACCTATGGGTTGTTGGCATTTGGTAATGTTATTGGTACCCTTCTTTTTAATAACTTTCTAAATTTTAAAGAAAATCCTCGACACCTCCCTTTGCTCGCTGCTACCTACCCTTAAGTAACAGTACACCGTAAACATGAACCTTAATTTCCTCGAAGAGACAAACTCAGGGCAACACTAAGGCCCCATATATAACATACATTGACTTGTAAAAATTATTAAGTACCAACAAATTTTAATTTATGCAAGCAAAATTGTTTTTGGTCCTATCAGAAGCAACTAGCCAATTTCACCTTTCCCACCTTTTGGCCTCCTCATCATCTTCCCACTTTACCGTATCGGGCTGGCTGACCATTGGTCGTCATGAAAATTCGACTTTCGTCACTATAAACTAACTGCCTCCTCCTATTCTTTAATTTTGTTTAACTTTTTTTTTCTTTTCCCTACTGTTCAAGTTGGCCTTTTCTTCAACCAGAAGGTGATTAACGACTGTTTAACTTTGGCTAATGATTCTTAACCATCAGTTGTAATGGAAAATTTAATCAGCTTTATAAATATAATTATGTTACCATTATTCTACAATAACACTTAAGGCGGTATAACTCACTTTCGATTCCAGGTGGAGCAGAACGATTGGTGGACTCTGTAAAAAGCCCACTCCTCTCAAAAGCCGCAAAAAATTGAAGCGCTGTCGTTTTAGTGACCAGTAAACAAAGGCAAAGTATGTGTCTGTAAACGGGCACGTGACCCGAGCAGTCGAACGATTTTCAAAGCTGAAACGTCACCGTCGGTTTAGAAGAAAGAGTGGCGCTGGCGGCAGTAGCGGCGCTGCGCATCGTTGAGGGAGAGATAGAGCGATGGGGAATCCAAAGCAGAAGTGGACAGCAGAAGAAGAAGAAGCATTGAGAGCAGGAGTAGCCAAATATGGCAAAGGGAATTGGAAATCAATCCAAAGAGACCCGGAGTTAAGCCCCTTCCTCTTCGCTCGCTCCAACATTGATCTGAAGGTCCCCCTCCCCATCATCTTTCAATAGTTTCTTTTGAAAATTTATTTTATTTTCTTTATCTGACATTCTGTTTGTATAGGACAAGTGGCGGAATTTGAGTGGTGGTTCCGGCGGCCATGGTTCCCGGGAAAAATCAAGGACGTCAAAGCCCAAAGCAAACTCCGACGGTTCGACTCCGCAGAGCTCTGTTCCTGTTAAGCGAAATGCCTTGTCGAAACCAGTCGCTGATGATTCGTCAAAAAGCTTCGCTTCAAAGTATGCACTTTTTACTCTCTCTCTCTCGCTCTCTGTCTCTCTTCTCCAAAATGCATTTATTTGGCCATTTGTTCATCACTGTATGCATTTCCTAACAAATTAGCAACCTTTATAATGCTTCGTAACAAATAACAATGCTATACATTAATTCTCCCCCAAACTCTTAATTGATGCATTGGTAGTTAATTTGAGAAGTTTGCCGTGATTATGGTAGTGAATTTCGTGGAGTTTTAGTTAATTTATCATTTTTAGTTACTATATAGTTGCATGAAGTTATCAAGGAGAAACGAATTTTTTTCTTCCTCTTAATATGAAATGAAGGGGTCAAGCCTGCTTCTTCTTAAAGATGTTTTGATGGTATACTAAATTTCGAATTTTAGTTTTCTGCTCTATCGCTAGTAATTGTTTCTTCTCCCTTCCCCCAGTTTCTTTGTGATAAGCATTTGTGTACTGTGCTGTTTGACATTATTACATAATTGTAGCCGGTACAATGAAATGATTATCGAAGCTGTATCAGCATTGAAAGAGCCAAACGGATCAGATAACAGAGCAATTATCAGCTACATTGAGGTACCATGTAATTTTCATTTTTGTCATCATTTCATGATCATTAATTTGTTTTCCGCGCAGAAAGGTACCTGTTTGGTTAGGAAAAGAACATTTTGATTATCTCAAAAGTCTACGTGGGCTTGTGTATGTAGAAGACTTTTTTGCTGCTACTTTGTGTATATGTCCAGATTGATTTTGAGATATTGTCTCTAATCATCCCAGAGGTAAAAATGGCTGTTAAAAAATCCATACATCTCATTATTGATGCTAAGACTGAATTTGAGGAACAGTTGGATCTTAGGAAACCATGCATGTGAATTTCTGTTGTGCTAGAGGAGCTTCCCCTCTAAAGAAACTATGTCAGGGACTCGGGGCCTAAGGTCCTGCTATGCATGTTAGGCTTGCTGCTAAGGGCTTTTCAAACCTGGAATTTTCTCAAGCTAGCTACAGCCTCCATGTAGCTCCTTTTCTTTCCTTTTCTTTTCCAAATCTTCATTTGAGGTGCACAGAAATACCAAATGATGCTTGACCGTGAATACTTAGATGATGGTATTCAAAATTCTTGCTCCTTTACTGTTTTGATGTCTCTCTATCTTAATTGTTTGGGTTCTTATTTTCAGCATTGTAACTTAATTTCTCTCTGGTTGTTTGCTTACATTATCAAAATCATGAGTATGTTCTTTCCTTAATAAATTGTGCAGCAAAGGCAAGAGGTGCCCCAAAGCTTTAGGAAGCAGTTATGTTCAAGGTTGAAAAGGCTGGTTGCAGTAGAAAAACTAGAAAAGGTGAATGATTCTATCCTTCTTTTTATCCGTGGCCATCTACTAGTTTTTGAAATGTTTAGTTTCAAGTCATTTAGATTACTATAAATAAAATAATCGCCCTTCATATAGGATTGCTGTAGATCCTATTTATAGGAGATAAATTATGGAGATGACTTTGGGCTTCTTTGTTGCACAATGGTCCTGCACTTCTAGTTAGGGATCAAAGTGCTCTGTTGATATGAGTTGTGAAGAAGAGTCTACATGACCTTTTATCTGTTTTCATATGTCTTCATTGGAACAAAAGGAAAATATAATTGGAGTCAAATTGCTGATAAAACTTCTTTTGTAACAGGAAAACGCATATCCTCCATCAATGTGATATTCTAATTAGTGTTACCAGCAATTGACATCTTTCGAGTATATGAGCTTCTGACAGACTAATAGATGATTAATTTAACAGAATATGACTAGTTAGAACGTTTCTTGAATATCTTTGTTGCCTTGTAATGGCAAAATTTTATATATTAAGAAATTCCAGCCATTTAGATGCTGCGATTACTACTACCCTCTATTTGACATATCATTCTATGGAGTAACATATAACTTTGGGGATATGTACAACACTTATAATATTCTTATAATTCGAATTTTTACCAAGATATTTAATTAAAGATAGAATAAAAGTTACTTTACTCAAAAGTTAATAGTTCAAATACCATAGCGTTTCTTAGATTTTATTACAAATTTTTGTTGCCTTTTTGTTATTTCTGACTATCTTAGGCATTTTGCTTTCGAATCTTTACCCATTTCTTGATTTGAGAAGGCTCAAGATTTGTGCATAGAAAATATTAAAAAAATATGTATGCAAGTTTGTAGTGATGATCACAAGTCTAACTAATACACTTCTAGCCGCTAAGAATATATATTTCTGAGAAAGAAATGTTGTGAGCCAAGAAAAAATTTGTCATAGTTGTGGAAGTATATACTGCTAAGAAATATACATTTCCGAGAAAAAAAAATGTGGGTGAGCCACGAAAGAATTTATTAAAGCTGTGGAAGTAAATTGTGTTTGCGGATTGTTTTGTTAGGGTAACCTTATAGTAGATCTGAAATATGAAATCTGTTTTGCTTTATTATCATAATAACACAGGTGCAGAATCGGTACAAGATGAGAAAAGATGAGACATTTGGGACAAAGACACCTAGCCCAAATCAGAAAGGAATGCGGCTTAAGCATGTAACTTGTGATTCAGTTGAAGAAGCTTCAGTAACTGCTGCCTATTTGATTGCTGAAGCAGAAAATAAGTCGTTTGTTGCAGCTGAAGCAGTTAAAGAGGCAGAAAGAGTCTCAAAAATGGCTGAAGATATGGATTCACTGCTACAGTTGGCCAAAGAGATTTTTGAAACATGTAATGTATTATTATATTTCGTGCTCATATTTTTGCTTGATTAAGCATTATGTTTCCATTTCTTATAAATTTTGTATGTTTTATTTATTGCAGGTTCTCGAGGTGAAATTCTGCTCATGGCCTAGGAAATGTGGATTAACAATAGAGATGACCCCTTGAATTAGAACATGTACATATTGTTGGTAGTGTTTTCTCTTCTTTCTCTTGGGATGTGACTTGACTAATTCATATGAGAGATAACTCCCCAGTTATTTGAATTTTGTTGCTTCTTGCTAGTGCAGCAAAAAGTTCAATGTTCTCCATTCCGAATTCTCAGAGTTATCCATACTTTCTCTTCCAGAGGACCACGCATTGACCGAAATAAAATGGAAAAATAAGCTTTTATACTTAATTTCTAATACGTAATTACATGTGTAAGACAAATTAATGATTAATGGCCTTTGCATGTGAGGAAGAAGGTGCCGGTTGAATAAGAGCATTATCACCAAGGTGACAATTGGAAGGCTATGGTCAGGCTGGATTTTGTAACTTTGGGTCAATGAAAAATCGGGTCACCTCATCTTCATGTTCCTGTTAACTAGGATTGGATCGTTTTAGGTAGGTTTAGTCATCTGATTCAAGTTAAATTTTAAAATCAAAATAGTTTGGTATAGGGATGGATCGCTCAAGTTGAATGAGGCTTTATCAACCTTAAACAAAATTCAAAATAAATTTTTTAAACAAAAATCATTAGAAATCATTTTACATCAAATGCTAACAATTTGACTAAAAAAATTCATTAATGATTTTTGATTGATTGATAGTATTTAATATCAAATATAACTCTAAAGGTTAACAAGTGGCAATTAATTATTTTCTTTAATTTTATCGGTATGATATCTAAGCTTCTGTAATCAAATAAAGCTCTATCATATGTAAAAGATTTAATCAATTTCAAGCCAAAACTCAAAACCACCTATAAGTTAATCAAGTCAAACTCAAAGAAATCACTCTTCAAATTGGCTTGTTTCCTTTTCTTCGTAACATAACTAGAGAGGTACAGAGGCTTTTGTTTACCCAGGAGGTGGGAGCCACATTCTACTACTACGAAGGTAATATTTTTCCCACTTCCCCATCTTTCCTTTTTATTCCATTGAGAAGGACGAATAACAAGCCCGGATGGTTTGCCAGTGTTGGGCCTCCTACAGCGGCGCCATTGATGAGTCCACAGAGGATGAGCGCGCTAATGCCCACTGCGGCGTCTTTGAACGATAAAGGAAGTCATACTGTTCTCTTTATAGTGGCAGCAAATTAATTAAACTTGTTGCAAGTTGAAAATAGTTGCTAAGTATATCATTAACATTTGTTGCATGTCAAAAATGAAAGAACAAGAGCTTACTTTACACCATCCAATTGGAGACCTCTTATGCGATTATTGCAAATATGACAAAGCTAAATGCAACTCGAAAAGTTGTTTTCATGAAAACTTGCCAAAAGACCACACAGTCATTCTAGGCAAGTCTGCTCCATTCCCCTCAGATTGACCATGCAAAAATTCATCGCCAGATAAATAATGAAATGAAATAACTGCAGTTGCTGCAGCTTTGTTTAATCTTTAAAGGAATTAATCAAATATGAAACAGGGACAATAACCAGAAGAGGCAAGGAAAAACTGCAAGAGCATTATAAAGACTGAGAATAAACCACATGCAAAATCTCAACATTATTTGTGTCCATTGAACAATCTGCGATGTCAGCAATATTGTATTTCCTAAGCAATTAAAGCTCAGTAACACAATAAAGGCTGCTCTTGCATGCACTGCAAACCCCATCCCTAGCCGTGGATGCAGTGGAACAATAAATATGATGCAATCCAAACCTAAATTGGAAACAAAACTGCAGAACCAAAGCTGAAATATACCAACCTATAAGAGTACAAGACCAAGCTCAGATGGTCTCAAGGCACTTCGTATCCGATAATTAAAGAGGTAGTAGTGAAGTTGCCCATCACCTGGTCCAAATTTCAATTCTTTGAGGAAAGACTCATTATGCATGACATCCAGTGCGTTGAAAACATCAAAATCCTTCTGCTTAGCAACAATAAGAGCATCATTCATCAACTGAAGCAATGGAGTCTTAGTGGAGACGTTATAGTAAGAGTAGGCAGCTTTCAAAATTGAATAGTTCTGGTTGCCAAGAATAGACGAAGGAAGAGTGTAGAAGCTGCAGAAGTCAGTTATGTCATGCGTCTCTGGGCTCTCAACCAAGTAACTATCTATGACATCCTGAGTAGGAAGAAGCCAGTGCTCCACATCATTCTCATCAAAATCTGGAGCAACAGCAAACTGGCTCAAGTAGTTTCTGAGCAACCTAGTGACAGCAGGGACATCACGAAGCTCCATCTTTCTGAATCCAGGGGTGGCAGGAGAATCAGGTAACTTGTAGAGTTTAATGGTTCGGCTCATTGTCATCCTAGCCCCAAGCCTAGAAAAGCCAACATCAATAAGCTTCTTGGGGTTCAATGACCTATGCCAGTACTGGCAGGTAGTAATTGGTGTCGGAAGAACAACTCCAGCTGTATACGCTGCCTGCCAAATATTCTCCAAATGAACTCTCCTAGTAACCTCCTTAATCATCACAGGTGCAAGTCTCTTTGATCTCAGCTTCTTATGAACACACAAGAAATTGATCTCTGCCATCTTCACAACTTCATCACGCACCCTTATTCTTGCAGGGACACCAGTAATGAAAGCAACAAGCTTCTTTGAAGCCTTAGCACGGACCCCAAGGTGCCAGCTCTTGTAATAACCAGGGGGCCGCAAAGCCCACCTCAGAAACTCCTTGGAATAATTGAACCTAAACATATTCTCATCATCCTCGACGTAGTTGTTCTTCAAAAGATTGTAAACCTCAGTACAAGTCTCTTCTGAATCCATATCACAAGTGGTCCATTCATACGGACTCGGAAGGTTATAAGGTTCCTGTTTGACTTCAGACAATGGGGTCGCAGGCTCGATTGGGCCCTCAGGTAAACTTGTGTCCCCAACATCCTTAAATTGACCAACAGGCTGAGTTTCCCAAAACTTGTGTTTCTTTGCTAAGGACATGGTATCCTGAAACCTTCGAACTATGGTTTCAAGTGAGCTATCATCTTTGGGCAATTGGATAGCCTCAGAATTCTGATCTGAGTTTCCTTTGGGCGACCCAGGTGGTGAATTGTTATCACTCATTTCAGGCAATCAATCAATTTCAGCTACTTTAATATACCCAGAAGATTATCTGAATATCTCAGCTATTTTCTCAACATATACCTGAACAAATAAAAAAAATGCATGTCCAAAATTAAAAACTGGGCCAAAAAGCATAGCAACAAGCAAGAACCTATTAAATAAATCTATTGAAACGACATAAAAAGTATATGCAAAGTGATATAATTAGTAAATAGATCTGCGTGATTAAGTGAAAAAGATTAGAAATACGTAACTTACTCGGATTCAAAGGACAAAACTTTAGCAGATTCTAAATCTGGGGAAATGCTGAGAGATTTATGGGGCAGATATTGAGATGAGAAAATATAAAATCAGATCTTCAAACAAAAAGCAATAGAAAGATTAGTCTTTGTTCGGTTTTTATTAAGAGGGGGGAGAATCTTTAGGGTTTTCTCCAGAGAGCGGCTTTGGAGATGCCGAAACTCACTTTGGTGACAGTCAAGAAAAGAGTGTAAATTTCTATTCTTGTGTTTTTTCGGTATTACCAACTAAACGTCGGCTTTTCCACATACAAACTCCGGTTGAGCCCAAAAGGCCCAAATGAATCTCGGGCTCCTAGCCCGTTTTCCAGCCTCTGAAAACGACATCGTTTACAGTGCCCAACATTTCCCACCGCTCTCTTCTTCAAGCTCCTGAGTTACGATGGTGACAACTGATGAAGGGAAAGCTGCTCGGAGCCCCAGCGAGAACGAAAGCCGTGCCCCCATAAACATTCAAATTAAGAAAAATGTGCGGAGATGCAACAAATTGGGACGAAGAAGCGTACAGGGAGAGCATATTGAGGGACAGAGAGATCCAAACCCGAACCGTGTTCCGAACCGTTTGGGCTCCTTCCTTAAACCCTAACCCGGAATGCGTCGTCGTCGCCTCCAGCGATGGTTCGATCGCTTCTTACTCCATTTCCTCTTGCGTCTCCAAACTTGTGAGTCCTCCTCTTCCTTCTTTTTCATATATATAAAGAAGAGTTTCATTGAAGAATAGAAATGATTCTTACTTGAATTTCACGTTTGCTTGCAGCCGATTGGTTTTTGCAGTGCTAGGGCTCAACGGTAAAAGAACTTTGAATCAGTTAATTAGTTACTGTTTTGAATTTGAGTGAGAGTAACTGGTTGTGCTTTGGCTTGTGGTGGAATTTGACAGGCTGTTACCGGCTGAGCCGGAGGGATTCCTTGAAGGGCATGATGGACCTGCGTATGATGTGAAATTCTACGGCAATGGCGAAGATTCTTTGTTATTAAGGTTTAATTCAATATGATGTTATTAAAATCTATCCTTTTTGTAGTTTTGTTTCATATAATTATGTGCATTAAGAGTAGGAAATTGCTCTGTGTAGCATGGTTGAGCTTATTTCAAGCTCAAGCTGAATCTTGCTGTTATTCATTAACTTAACCAAGTCTGATTGGAATTCATTCCAATGGTCTATGAGCCCTTGATTATTGCAGTTCACATTCTTAAAGCATTTTTGCAGTTGTGGTGATGATGGTAAAATTAAAGGATGGAGGTGGAAGGAATTTACTGAATCGGAGGTGCCTATTACCTTCCAAGGTACCAGATTTTGGAACTGTTTAACTCATTCTTTTGATAAGATAGCATTCAAAGTTTTCACTTTATATCACCCATGTGTTTTCTATGTGAGAGTACTATTCTATTTTATGTTAATTTAATGTCCTCTTGTGGTGATCTCTGAAATTTTCTTTTAGTGTTCAATGTTTTCCATCTGTTTTACCATCCTTTGTCTTTGAAACTTAGATTGAGCAGAGACCCAGCAGGTATTTTCCTATCATTCAAAATTTCAAATGCTCCTCTGGGTAGGAAATGCAATTTCGCATGTATTTTAGCTGAGGTTGTCAACATGTCATTGGTATGACTATAAACATTGAACTTTAGGAAGTTGTTGCTTCTGGAAGTATGTTTTAGAAGTTCAAGTTGATAGTAGTCAGTAAATCATTTATCTTTTGTTTGAAGCTTATAGTTTCCTCAAATAATATCTTACAATTAATATTTGTTTGCCCATACTTATTATTCAATGATGTTACGTGTTGCTTTTGCTGAATGTGTTTAATCTGCCAATTTGTTTAATGTTTTGCAGGAAATCATATGAAGCCAGTTCTTGACTTGGTCAATCCCCAACATAAGTGAGTAATCACAGCTTGTAGTAGATGCTTTTGTGTGTGGTAATGCATATCCTTCTACTTCTTCATTAAAGTTAATCTTTAGAGGCTCACTCCATTTGCTCCCCTCACTCTCCTATTATGTGGGTTTGACTATGCATGGAGCTTCTAATGTACAAGACATGTCATATGTTGCTTTCTGAGTCCAAAAGATATTTGTAAAATGTCTTCTGTCTAAACCTATGCATGATTTTGAACCTGTGATACATTATTTTCTGCTTATTTTCACTCTTGGTGTTCTCCTGGTTATATATTATTTTCCCGGCTGCTATTTTTCCTTTTGGAAAAACTATGAAGTCACTGAAAAAGAATTGCTTTCTTTCTTATCAACTAATTGCTGTTTTCAGAGGTCCATGGGGTGCTCTCTCTCCAATTCCTGAGAATAATGCCATTGCTGTTGATCCTCAGGTCTTTAATACCTTTCCTTCTAATTTGTAGGTTGTTCTGACATTTGCTTATATTTGTGGCTAATTATGTTTTATGAATTTGTTTCTTTTTCCACTCTCTGCTACAACAGGGGGGATCCATTTTCTCCGCTGCTGGTGATTCCTGTGCATATTGCTGGGATGTGGTATGTTTTGAAGTGAATCCATTCCTCATGTTGTCTCTGGGAAATGATTGTTAATACTTTCCATTTTCATGGGATATAGCTTTAAATTCCTCCCTTTATTTTGCTAGCTGCTTTGACTCTTAACATCCTTTCCAATGGAGCTTTCAGGAGAAGAGTGAAATCAAAACGGTCTTTAAGGGCCACTCAGACTATTTGCATTGTATAGTAGCCCGTGCCTCTTCCAATCAGGTCAATTTTTCCCCTCTGTTTGTGATTCTCTATTTTGGTTATTAATTTAATTTTGCTTTCAGACAGTGGGATTAATAATCCTTATTGTCACAACTTTATTCTTTTAGTTTTAAGTCTGGGTTTCATTTTATTAATTGACAGAAAATGAACTTTTTTGGGGTTGTCATTTTATTCATTTAATCAACCACGGTTATTTATCCTATATGCTAATAAAAATATTACTCATCAAAAAAAGAAAAGGTCCTGTTGTGCTATTACCATATAGTTTATGCTGATTGTAGCCGTCTATCTATCTAAGTTGGAGATACAGAGCAAACTTCCTAATCGATCATCTTTCTTGGTGTTCAGATTATCACTGGTTCAGAGGATGGGACTGCACGAATATGGGGTAACAGTCTGTCTTCTTATTTTCAAGGAGTTACAGAGAGCTAGTTTAATCTTATGTTGAAATTAGCTTACTCTCTCATGTGCTAGTTCTAGCTTCAGAATATATTTAGTGTGAGATCCACCATCACTGACATGGCAAAATGAAATAATTTTTCTATATTCAACATATAGTCTTGAATAATGACCTATTGTGACCTGACTAATATATATGGTCTTTAAATAGATTGCAAAAGTGGAAAGTGCATTAAAGTAATTGACCTGCTGAAGGACAATAAGTTGAAGGGACTCATCTCCTGTGTTAGCTGCATTGCTCTAGATGCAAGTGAGAGCTGGTTGGTAAGAGCTTAAGGGTGAAATCCTAATGGTGTTTTTATGATTGATTCTCATTATAAATATCAAACAAATAAGATATTGTGCAGCCCAGCAAAGATTTGGCCTTCAATAACATTGAATGAAATGCCTCGTTATTGTTGGTGGTTGTGCCTGGTTAAATCTCTTAGAAGTCAGTTACCGGAGTATAATCTCTTAGACTTCAGCAATTGAAGTCTATAGATATTTTAATTGGAGAGATTCCTATTCTAGGGTCTTATGAGCACTTCCTTTTCCCCACTTTAACATGGATCTTTCAGACACCTATTAATCATATTGAAAAGGTTTTTTTCAAGTATTGGCTGAATCAAATAAAAGAGAATTTATGGTAGGAGCTTATTATGTGCTATGTGCTGTTCTGGTTCCTGAATGAAACATTTTTAACTTTGCAGGCTTGTGGCAGTGGTCGGAGCTTGTCAGTCTGGAATCTCCCTGCATCTGAATGCATTTCAAATATATCCAGCCGTGCATCTATACAGGATGTAGTATTTGATGACAATCAAGTACGTTGGAATTGGGTTTTTGAAGCAGACCAACTTTGTGACTTTTAATCAATATGGCTTACTTAATGTTGTTCTTAAACTTATGTGTCATTTTCAAATAAGTCAGGTTGCCTTAGTCTTTTCTTTCTTCTTTCCACCTAATAATTTGCGTGATTCCATTTCAGATATTAGCTGTTGGTGCAGACCCTGTACTCGGCCGTTTTGACATGAATGGAATGATACTTTCACAGATACAATGTGCTCCTCAATCAGCATTTTCAGTCTCATTGCACCCATCTGGTGTATGTTCCAAATTTCCATTTCCATTCAGTGATGCTTGCTTGCTATTAGTTTTTCTTCTTTAATTTGAACTGTGTTTTGTATTTGTTAATACTTTTCATGTTTTGACCAACTTCTTCTTGTCAGGTTACTGCAATTGGTGGTTATGGGGGTCTTGTAGATGTCATATCACAGTTTGGAAGTCATTTGTGCACATTCCATAGCCATTGTGTTTGAAAGTCACAGAGATATACCACAATCTGGGGGTGGCCATGAGAACTGAGAAGCCTGCTAAAGATTATAGAGCTGAAACATAGGATATGCCAAAGGTGCTTTTCTTACTAAACAACAAGACGGTAGTGATCAACATGTATCATAACTCTCAAGTCATGCCTGATCCTGGTCAAATGGTCAAGAAGGTCTGGTAGAACAGCATGCCATAATCCTCCAATAGATTAACACGAACACATCAGTTATAATGATTGTAAAGGTAATTACTTTTTGAATTGCCCATAAAATGATTATCACATGTTTTGTGCCGGCTGATTTGAGTGAGTACAATGTTGTAGTCATTTTACTTGTGAAATTCTGTAGCAGATAAACGTGGTTACAGTTTGCATGAGAGCTTTAAGCAACATGGCATGTTACCTTTGGTATCTAATAGAACGGAATCAATCCATTCGGATATTCTTTTATTCTCTCAACTTTTGCAGCCCAACATCAATCCGGCCTTTGAAAGGAAAGGGTGAGAAATCAGTCTTACCTGCCTTTGTACGTGGGAAGAAGAACGCGAAAAGAAGGAAAGGGACAAATTTGGAGAAGCTTATCCAAAACCAATCTTATAATCATGCCGACATTCGTACTTGTGCCAGGGCATTGACTTCGCCAGAACCTAGGAGTTCTGGTGGATTGTGTTTCCTTCGTGGGTCCGTTTTTTATCTGAACCTTTTCGCGGATGGGACAACTTTAATCAGTCGGCAATTAACTTTGTCCAAAATTTGATAAATACGATATTATTAAGTAAATTTAAATGACATAATCACAAAAAACTTTTTCTATTTAATAAGTAAGTTTTTTAGATTGAAAATTTACATTCATAATAAGTAATATAAAAATTTATTCGACTCTTTATTGATATGAAATTTTTATAAAAAATATCAAGATCGAGATAAACTAAATATGAGACTCTCATAAGAAATATTAAGATTAAGATAGACTCGAATCAAGGTAGATTTTTCTATTCTATACTTAAAAGAGTCAATACAATGAGAGTATTGCACAAGTGGATTAGATAAAATGTTATGAATCTTATATTAATAAGAGATATGTCTTGAAGTTATAAGTCTTGCTCTACTTTATAAATATAATTTTTGAATTGAAAGTATAAATTTGTGATACTTTGTTTGCAGTTGAATTAATATACTTATAATTTTTTTAAAATAGAAAATCATAAACAATATACAATAAAAACTTCTATAAATTAATACTTAATAAATTAATAATCTCGATTAAATACTATTTTCGACAATTCTCAACTTAAAGCTAAAATGATAAATTAATAATTCCCTAAACTCATAAGATACTACATTTAAAAAAAAAACACATAGATCCCCACTTGATATATAAATTAATATTTTTCTTATACATTAAAATTATTTGTATAAATGACTCGATTAAGAAGCTTTTATTAAATATAATTTTGATGTTACTTGTTTTTTCTTGAAATTAATGTCTCTTTGAATCTCATCTCTAACCTTTTTTACTGCATTAACTTTTCAGATTTGTAATTATCGATTTCTTTACATCGTTGAAACGAAAAATACTATATTTGGTTTTACCGTTTATGATACTATATGTTTTTTTAGATTTTTTTATTAACTTAATATTTTTGAAGTATATTAATTAAGTATATACCCAATGTAATTTTAATTTGTTGTAAAAATGGATAGATTTATGACTTTTATTTAAGAAGACTAATCACATTCATAAACTTGTTTTGATTAAACAAATACATAAAATAATGATAATTCGTAATTCGATTATTAAGTAATATTCGTATAATCACAATACACAGTATATATATTGTTTAATATTTTTTAAAAAATAAAAAATTATTTTAATAAATTATTTTTTATTAATTAATATATAAATTAATTAATAAAATTTCATGATCAAAGGAGTATTAATTTATAGAAATTTTATTGTAACTTAGAACAAAGAGCTTAATATAAAAACAATGGAAAAAAGCAACGGATTTATGAGTAATACGGTCTGGGCCTAAAGCCCATATGTGATCCGAATCTAACTCCCTTCTAAAATTTAAACGGTTTGACTCGGTTTACGAACCAGGGGGCAAATCCGGAAACGTAACAAAAAAGGCCCACGCCCTTGGAGGGCAACTGCATGTATTTGAGACACCGAACCCTTGTCACCCTCTCTTCACTCTTACTTTGCTCTTCTCCAACATCTTTTTCCTTAAAACTCCGCGGCGTTGATCCGAGGAGTTTGGGAAAAAACTCTAATTTCATCGAAAACCTTATTCAGAATAAGCTTCTGTTTATCACTTGGACTTTTCGATTTTCTTTTTTTTGAAAAGCGACTTTTCGATTTTCATCGATCATCATCTCCAGGTATGTTTTTTTCTAATGGCCTTTTCTACATTTTTATTTTAATATTTGGCTCATAGTTTTTTTTTTTTTACCTATTTTGGTGAGAATATTGCAACTTATTCTAATTAGCCATCCTTTTGATATTTTTCTTTTTAATTTCTTGACTGTATTGAAATATTTAGGATTTAATTGATACGTATTGGTAGCCAAATTGTATTGATACTTATTGGACTTTTAGGACTTATTTTTATGTTTGTCGATTTGGTTTTCTTGTATTTTTAATGCTTATTTTGTTTGGTTTAGAGGAACCTTAGACATAGAAATAGAGAATTGTTTGTAATGGTAGTTTTCCTTAAAGGACAAAAAGGCCAGGGAACGAAAGAAATTGTTGTGTGAATTGAAATCCTGGTTTTCTGTCTCAAATATTGTGGCATTGTCAATAGTTAATTCAATTATCGGTTCTTTTCTTGCATTTTAAGTATTTCTTGTTTTGAGTTTTTTTTTTGTGTTTTTATGCAGTTATGGCAGGGGCTGCACCAGAGGGATCGCAATTTGATGCTCGCCAATTTGATAGTAAAATGAATGACTTGTGAGTTTTCTCTTTTTTTTTTTTTTTGTCTAGTTAGATGCATTTAGCTTTTTGTTTAAAGATGTTGTCTTTATTCTTTTTGTTTAATAAAACAGTTTAGCTTTTAAATGCTTTGCGTTCTGTTTCTTTTTGTAACACAGATACTAATTTCTTGTTTTGAAATGTTGATTGCTACAGCCTTTTAGCTGATGGACAGGATGTTATTGCCTCATGGGATGAAGTTTATGATACTTTTGATGCCATGGGTTTGCTACAGAATCTTTTGAGGGGAATTTATGCATACGGTAGACATAATTCTGCTTTCTTTTTGCGTCTCTGTACATATGTAATGATGTTGTCTTTTGTATGCTATTGTTATTACTATTATTTTGCAACTTTTGCTTTTCCCACTTCATAGAATTAGGAGGTTTCTATACCTCCTTTTGTAATATAGATGTGCTTTTTTGAGTGATGAGTAGAGGTAAGTGATTTAAAATATTGATGCGTTATGAAGTGTCCCTTTGCTTTTTCACCTCATACCATGCACGGTCCATCAACTAAGCAAGCTTATGTTTTGTAGGTTTTGAAAAACCCTCTGCAATTCAGCAAAGAGGAATTGTTCCCTTCTGTAAGGGACTTGATGTGATTCAACAGGCTCAATCTGGGACGGGAAAGACAGCAACATTTTGTTCTGGGATTCTGCAACAACTTGATTATAGTTTGGTGGAATGTCAGGCCTTGGTTTTGGCACCCACTAGAGAGTTAGCTCAACAGATTGAGAAGGTTATGCGAGCACTAGGAGACTATCTTGGTGTGAAGGTTCATGCTTGTGTTGGTGGGA
This sequence comes from Theobroma cacao, assembly GCF_000208745.1. Lineage (NCBI taxonomy): Eukaryota > Viridiplantae > Streptophyta > Magnoliopsida > Malvales > Malvaceae > Theobroma > Theobroma cacao. Next base: position 4,454,005 of record NC_030858.1, read on the forward strand.
CCAGTGTCCGTGAAGACCAACGCATCTTATCAAGTGGTGTTCATGTTGTTGTTGGCACTCCTGGTCGTGTTTTTGATATGCTGCGAAGGAAGTCACTTCGTGCTGATCACATTAAGATGTTTGTGTTGGATGAGGCAGATGAAATGCTGTCACGAGGTTTTAAGGATCAGGTCAGTTTTATGCCATAAATCTTTATCATATGTTCTAATCTTATTCTTGGTTTTTTTTATTTTCTTCAATTTTCGATGCTTGACATTCCTTCTCTTTTTCTATTTCCTTTAAACTTGATCACATTGTCATTGACGATAAGGGAATTTCCCTTGATTATTTAATTGTTCTGATTGAAAAATTCTTGCTATCAGATCTATGACATTTTCCAGCTTCTGCCAGAAAAAGTGCAAGTGGGTGTCTTCTCTGCAACAATGCCACCTGAGGCCCTTGAGATTACCAGAAAATTTATGAATAAACCTGTGCGGATTCTTGTGAAGCGTGATGAGCTCACACTGGAGGGTATAAAACAGTTTCACGTCAATGTTGATAAGGAAGAATGGAAGCTTGAGACACTATGTGATCTGTATGAAACCTTAGCCATTACTCAGAGTGTCATTTTTGTGAACACCAGACGCAAGGTTGACTGGCTGACAGACAAAATGCGGAGCAGAGACCATACAGTCTCTGCCACCCATGGAGATATGGACCAGAATACAAGAGACATCATCATGCGTGAATTTCGTTCTGGGTCATCTCGTGTTCTCATCACCACCGATCTTCTTGCTCGTGGTATTGATGTCCAGCAAGTCTCTCTTGTTATAAACTATGATCTGCCTACTCAACCTGAGAACTACCTCCACCGTATTGGACGAAGTGGACGTTTTGGGAGGAAGGGTGTTGCAATAAACTTTGTGATCGGGGATGATGAAAGGATGTTGTTTGACATCCAGAAGTTCTATAATGTGATTATTGAGGAGCTGCCAGCGAATGTTGCTGATCTCCTTTGATGAGATTTTGCCCATCATTGTTAGTGGAGATTGGAGCCAGTTGGGAGCTGTTAGCAAGTTTATTTCTCTCCCTCTCTTTTCCCCCCTTGTTTTAAAGTCTTATTTTATAGCCATAGGCTTATTTGGTATCGTGGGCAATTATTGTTGCATGTTTGGTAATTTAGGTTCTTATATGGGGTTTAATTTTTCTTGGCACATGTTTATTTGTTTTTTTTTTTTGGGCTATGGTTAATTATGTTCGATAAAATTTGATTTGATCTGAATAATTTGTTCAAATTAATTCAATTGTAGTTTAAAAGTTAATAATTCAAACTTGAAATGATTTAAATATGTATAATTTGAATGTGACTAATTTGAGTGTCAAATAACCTGAACTCATGATAATTTAAATCTAAAATTACTCAAATTTTTAAAAAAATATATGTAACTTAAAATGATATGATCCAAATTCAACTTGACTTGCTTAATTTTCATCTCTACTTCTAATTAAATATTATAATCCAAGTTCCTTCAATTGCATGCTTTGAATAAGATCATCTGCATGGACGAGGAATTACTATTTGCTTATACAGGTAACTTTGTTTATTTGTTATATTTATTTAATGGAAAATAATAAAAAAATATGGTATAAAATCTTACCTTAGCTAATTAACCTTGCATAGTTTTTTTTTTTAAATATTAACCTTGCATGGTAGGAGTAGAAATAACCAAACTTTCAGGTAAAAACAGATATGTTATGACTTTTTGGGCCAAAACCCAAATGCAGAATGGGGCTTCCTAAAGAGAGTAGAATGTAAACAGAAATACATGCTAGATTCCGGGGTGGGGGGGTCTGAAACTGTCAGGAGTTAGTAATAGTTTTGCCCCGCTGCTTTGCTCTTAATTTCTGTTTCAGTACTTCATTGCTATTAACCCCGCCATTTGGACAAGGCGGTTGGCACTTTTGCAGAGATCTGAGAGGCTATGTATCAGTTACAATAAACATTTTGACAGATTTTACTCCTTGTTTTTTTACAATTAATGTTTTGGCAGAGTACATGCTTATGTAGGTTTTCTTCTTTTTTTTTTTTTCTCTCTTTCCGAAATAAAAGTATAATATTGTGTCATCAAATTAAGAAAATTAGCAAAAATTTTTTTTCTCTTTTCTAAAGGATCGCAACCTATCCATGGAGGATAAGATAAGAAAATTTGTACATTTGTCTTTGCTACTTTCGAAAAAAATCCACGTTGCACTAAAAGATTTGTTTTTTCTGAATATATTTCTTTACAATATCCTCAAGGCGTGGGCCTCGATCACCGACAAAACGATAAAAAGATTTCAGACCGGATGCAAGCCTCGTAAAATATATTTTTCTTCTAAGAGTAACTCAAAATTTTCATGTAAAAATTTATTGCTCATGACTGCTTAGAAATTTTTTTAAAAAAAAAAAATTCAATTAAGATGTAACAATAAGAGACTAAAATAATATATTCTAAATTTAAAAATGTTCATTTCTCTTTCTATTTTTTCGCTTCCAAGAGGGTTCCTTGCACAAAAATGAGAGAATAAAATGCAGAAAGAGCCGTGACCCATTACAATATAATGCAAGATTCAATGATTTTCATTCATACAAGGAAACACGTAATTAGGACAATGGCTTCATGCCTCGATCAGACCACACCCGTGACAGGAGTTCCACACGGATACGATTCCTAGTAATCAGCAATTAGCAGTACGAGTATCTTTTAGATTAGCTGCTGCAGAAGCCTGAAAAGTGAAAAGCCTAAACGTTAATTGGTCATCTTAGCATGTGCTCAACGGCTTGGCCTACCATTTTCTTAGATCCCAAGATAGCTTCTCGTTCCTCGTAGCATTATCTTCCTTAATTTTGTTGACTAATTACCGATCGCCACATGAATGAATAGGATTAATACGTGATACAATACTTAATCAAACTCATATTACTCGCGGAGTATTAAATTAATATTTAGAGTAATAATAACATGTATACGAGTAAAAATGCAAAGAAGAAAACAACGGAGGATGGTCCATAAAATCATGTAGGAGGATGCAGCGTAGCAACTTGCACTTGAAGAACAGGGTATAAGAAAGAGGGGAAAGCTAATTTCCAGTCCTGCTTTGCTGCATCTCTTCTGTGGAGCACAAGCATATTTTTCTCTTTGAAAAGAAAAACGGAAGAAAAAAAGAAAAATATTGACGGAGCAAACTTCCAAAGGACCGGACCAAAGCGGCTAATTTACGATATTTGAGAATTTCCTTTGTCACCTTCACCTCTCAAAAGTACACCCACCGCTTTGCATCATCAGTTCATCACCCTCTCCTTTTTTCTATTATTATTATTAAAAGAAAAATACAAGTCTAAATATCAAAAGCCGTTTAAGCATTCCACTCATTCATCGCCACTTCGCGAAATTTCGCTCTTGTCTCTGCTCTGCTCTGCGCCGCTTTTAATTTTTTTTTTCTATCTTCTTTGAATGAATGAATACTTGTTTACGCACACGCTTCTAATTTTGATACCAATTCGCTAAACCTTCTTCCTTCTGGAACTCAACCCTTTTCTTTTATTCTGTATTTTTTAATTTTTGAATGGCGATATCCGACTCACCGGAGATTTTAGGGAGCACGGCAACGGTGACCAGCAGCTCTCACAGCGACTCAGATCTTAACCTCTTGTCAATTCGTCGTCGAACCTCCACCACCGCCGCAGCCAGAGCTCCGGACCGTGACGATTCGGGGAATGGCGAGGCCGTGGACGATAGAGATCGAGTGGAATCGGCCAATTTGATGAGTAACGTTGCAGAAAATGCAAACGAGATGCCAAATAGTTCCGATACAAGATTCACGTATCGGCCTCGTGTGCCCGCTCATCGGAGGATCAAAGAAAGCCCTCTCAGCTCCGGCGCCATCTTCAAACAGGTTTTTATCTATACATGCTTTTTATTTGAGATAGTCATCGGTTTGAAGTAGAATTTTGCGGTTTCCACTTCTGAAAGTTTTACTTCTGTTGAATGTTTATATATTTTTCTGTTATTTTAATTTTAAATTTTAAGTATAAGTTTTTTCTGGTAGTTAGTTAGGGTTTGATACAGTTTATTACAAGTCTGATAGCTTTAAAAATAATAGAATGCTTGAATTGTGTGAATTTAGTATTTCTAGCTCTGATTAGCGATATTTTCAACATGATAGCAGAGTCATGCGGGTCTGTTCAACCTCTGTATAGTAGTGCTTGTAGCTGTAAACAGCCGGCTTATTATTGAAAACCTAATGAAGGTTTGTGTTTGAATTTTAGTTGGTTGGTATTAATGGACTTATGGTTTATTGGATTAATGGCCTATTATTATTCTTCTTGTTGTTAAATGTTGCAGTATGGGTGGTTGATTCGATCTGGATTTTGGTTTAGTTCAAGATCGTTGAGTGACTGGCCTCTTTTTATGTGTTGGTAATGCTTCCTTAATCTGAGCTCAATTTTAATTTCTGCTAAGAATATCACATGTGTGGGAAGGCATGTCTTCTTGGATTATTGTTCTCATCTTGGTTTTGTGGGCTGGATCATCATTTAACTCAGTATGTTCTGCTTGCTGGTGCACATTGCAGTCTTACTCTCCCGATTTTCCCACTTGCGGCCTTTGTAGTTGAAAAGTTGGTGCAACGGAATTATATATCTGAACCCGTAAGTGCTTCAACTGCGGGCTGCAGCTATTGATGAAATAGAGCTTGTTCTTTCCTTTTTCTTTTTTTACTTTACTTGAACTTTGAATGGAAAAGAATTGGTGATCTGGAAATTGCTTCCCTGTTTCATATGTTTGGCTTCAGCCCTTGAAAAAGTGTACTAACTCTTCCTAGAGAACCAGACAATGCATTGTGCTATTGAGTTGCAAAAACTTGACTGCTAAATTTCTATATTGTAGGTTGTTGTTTTTCTTCATGCAATCATTAGCACAACTGCGGTTTTGTATCCAGTTATTGTTAATCTCAGGTGAACTTTCTTTTTTCCTTCCATTCTTTCATTTGGATTTGCTTTTTATTCCAATAATATTGTTATCTATTAATTGTCTACTTAGCATTGAAATATGTTCTTTTGTCAGCTTTCCAAGGTTTAGGTTGCACTAGCCTACTAGGTTTACAAGATGCTCAACTTCTTTCTTATACATATTTTATATACATTTATCTAAGTTTGCATTAGATGAATGCCTGGGCTAAGGTCACGTAAGAATTTTCAAGCCCTTTTCTCAGCTATAACTTAACAAAATTTCAGTGAAGGAGCTTTCCTGTCTGGTACATCGTTCTTTCTTTAATGTTTTTATTTTTTAGGTCTTATGTAGTTGTGTTGTGCTTCATTCAGTATTTCAAATCTGATTCTTAAAGAATAAGAGGAGAGTTGTGAACATTCTTAATTATTGGACTCACTCTGTATTGTGCAGGTGTGATTCTGCATTTTTATCAGGCGTGGCATTGATGCTGTTTGCTTGTATTGTCTGGTTAAAATTGGTCTCCTATGCTCATACTAACAATGATATGAGAGCACTTGCCAAGTCAGCGGAAAAGGTACAGTAAAATTACTTCTGAGGTTTCGAGGTTGATTAATGTAAACAGCATGTTTGTATTTGTGATAAAAGAAAATCAAAATTGTGCAGGCTTACTGCAGACAAAAGCTTGTAGTTCTCTCTATTCCCCCCCTCAACACCCCCCCACCTCGTGCAGTTCCGCTTTTTTCTCATTTTACAATTGAACCATTTGCAATCAATGATTTATGTGCAATTTTTTGAGTTTGGTTGGGAATGGAGAAATATGGCCTAGAAAATAAGTTTTTGATCATAAGAATGCTCCTTGGTTCACATAAAAAATCCTGTCAAATATTAGGTGCAATTTTTTTCATTAGAATAGGAAGAGAAATTGCTCTTTCCATCTTCCCCCTTCTTTGTACTTCAATTCATGTCATGTTTCCTACTTACATTATTATTGATCCATTCAATATGATCCTCTTGTTGATGTCAGGGAGATGTGGACCCCTCGTATGATGTTAGCTTCAAGAGTTTGGCATACTTCATGGTAGCACCCACATTATGTTACCAGGTAAGAATTATATTCTTTTTGGTGCCTAGACTGATAATTATCCTTTGTCTAGTGCTGGATATGTAGTGTGTATGAGTGCCCAATGCCTAAGCTAGAATCTGTATGCGTTACTGTTTAATCTGTAATTGTATTAAACAGCATGGCTTGATATTGTCAATCTCTTGTTTTTGTTGATCATTTCCATTGCAGCAAAGCTATCCTCGTACACCAGCTGTTCGAAAAAGTTGGGTGGTTCGTCAATTTATCAAGTTAATAGTATTTACCGGACTCATGGGTTTCATAATAGAACAGGTGGGTGCCAATTCTTCAGTTGGTACTAGTGTTCCTTATTCTGCCTTTTGTTTCAGGATTTTTTTGTTAGATGCTAAAATTTTTCATATGTATGTATATAATGCTGCAGTATATCAATCCAATTGTTCAGAACTCTCAACACCCTTTGAAGGGGAACCTTTTATACGCCATAGAGAGAGTTTTGAAGCTTTCAGTTCCAAATTTATACGTGTGGCTCTGCATGTTCTACTGCTTTTTTCACCTCTGGTATATCTGCAGTTATTATTTCTGGACAATACAATTTTTTTCTCTTATGTTTTGTGATAAAAGATTTCTGTTGTAATTTTGGTTAAGTAATTGATTTTTTAATTGATAGCTACAATTGAGTTTACTTTTGCCAACCATGTCAAGCAGACAGCATCTATCTCCTTCACAATGTTGGAGAGCTAGGAAAGACAAATATCTTACCTGACCATGGTGCATATTGGTTCTAGGTTTAACCATTTAGTCAGAATCTGCTCCATAAGATGGAGTATTAATGTGAAAGATTGCGCTCTCTCACACACACGCTCTTAGGCATGCACACATGTTAGCTCACTTGCACAATGTGCAGAGATCAGCCTTACCTGATCATTTAAAAAACTTTGGCAGCATATTACCCTTATTTATGATCTACAAATACAGGTTAAATATACTAGCTGAGCTCCTCCGTTTTGGGGATCGTGAGTTCTATAAAGATTGGTGGAATGCAAAAACTGTTGAGGAGGTAAGTTCTAGAAGCCCTAAATTGTTTTCTTGGGCTATATTTCTTTCAATGCTTTGGTGAACTTCAATGTGAACAATTTGTGTTTTTTGCATGGATTTTCCATTTTATGGCTGTCATCAGTATTGGAGAATGTGGAATATGGTACGTTTCATTTTACTCATAATCTGTTTTTTTCCCTAACCTACTTGTTATACTGAATACAAATTATTGCAGAGTTTTTTGGTCTTCTCATTGCTGTCGTATTATGCTGTTTTGATATGGCCCAAAATTTTAGAACTTCTTTCTTATGATTTTCTTGTTTCAACTGTAATATACAATGCTATTGGAATCTTCATGCATTGTTGAATTCCCTTCTCTGGTTATGCTCTCCCTTTTTCTAATAAATTTTCAGAATAGCAAAATACTTCCAATGTGTTATATCCAACCTTCTATTTAACTCTTTGTTAGCAGTAAATGTTATCTTTCTCATTTTCTGTTTTCCCAGTTAAAAGGAAAAATCTACATCATTGTTGACAGAATTTTAATTGATTACAGCCTGTTCACAAATGGATGGTTCGCCATATCTATTTTCCATGCTTAAGGAACGGTATACCAAAGGTGAAATTCCCCTAAGTCTTGATTTCTACCTCGTTAGTTTTCAAGTGATGGAAATATGGCAACTTTCCATCAAGCATGCTGTTATGTTATGGTTCTATTTATTCCCAATAGTGATACTTGCCAAGTCAGTTGTTTATTTGTGTTAATGTTTTTTTCTTTTCCCTCTTTTTTCAGGGAGTTGCCATTGTTATTGCCTTTTTAGTTTCTGCGGTATTCCATGAGGTATGTATATTCCCATAGGTCTTATTCTTTCAACTTACCTTCGGTGGATGGAGAATAGGGTGGAGATTCCATAATTATTTAATTTTCTTGCATTATTGTTGTCTGATGTTGAATATGCTCACTATTTAATATTTATACTTTAGTTATGCACCAATTGTTACCTTTTCTTTCAGACATTTGATCGTCTTCACTTCACACTGTGAAATAAATGTGTAATCAAGATTCATAACAATCAGTAATCTTATGCTGTCATAACTGTCTGGGAGGATCCTATTTTCCTGTTTAGAGCTGTTACCTTATCATTGAGGATAACTGGCAACTCAAGGAGGAAAGAACGGGAACAATAATAAAAATAATAGATGCCAGTGCTTGTTTCTTATGATTTTTGCCACGACAAGAGCATATGTTGGGCAAAGGGGTAGAAAGGAGGAAGTACTTTTACAGTATTAGTTGCTTTTCGAAAAAAAAATTTACACTATTAGTTTATAAATTTAGGAAGTAGATATCTTTTTGTTGTATACCATCGCACGCTTTGTTTAATTCCTTCATCCTATAAATTTATTTTGCTGCGTTGATTTTGCTTCTGTTGTTTCATAATTCTGTTTACTTATTACAGCTCTGCATTGCTGTTCCTTGCCACATGTTTAAGTTATGGGCTTTTATCGGCATCATGTTTCAGGTAAGAATGTACTTGTGTCTGGTACATTAATATATTGAAATGAAGATCAATAGTCACTTAGCACTTTGATATGCACCAGTACTAGTAGAACAAGAATCAATATCAGACATGAGATTTATGAAAAGATTTCTTTCTCTCATTTTTCTGCCTAATTTTTTACCAGGTTCCCTTGGTCTTGATCACAAATTATCTGCAAGATAAGTTCAGAAGCTCAATGGTATGCTTTTTACTTTGATTTGTATCTATGAACTTCTTTTCTTTTCAAAATTTATTTATCAGTATCAAACTTCCACTCCGAATTAACATCTTTAGGGTTAAATTATACTGAGTAAATGTTAAGAAGTTAAGTTGCTCTCTGATTCTGAGAGTCTGGAACACCTGAGTGTATGCCAGTGGGCTTGTTGTAGTCATGTAGGGGTATTCTGAGCATAGCAAGAGCCTAGGTATCATATGGTGGAAGCGAAGAAAGGGAAATTAACAACTAGAATTCTTTCTGTTCCTTTATTTGTTTTGCTCGAGGATATGCAGTGTATATAGACTATCACCTAAAATATCGTGTTCCTGTGGTATGCTGATGCCTGTCTATTGGCGTATGACAGTTGACATTTTTCCTTCCAATTCCAGGTGGGAAATATGATTTTCTGGTTCATATTCTCCATTCTTGGTCAGCCAATGTGTGTGCTTCTATACTACCATGATTTGATGAATCGCAAAGGGAAAGCAGATTAATCTACTACATTTTACAACGACCTGGTGCCTAGGGATGCAACTTGATCCAGTAGCGGCTGTAGATTGGTTTTTTGCACGGTAACTCATCTATCTGATGTAGCATTGCTCTGCTTGCTTTGGATTTGTATATTTCACTTCCTGCTGAGATGTTTTGATGACCCATAATATCATTTTCCTGAGCGGATATTTGTTAATCCCATCAATTCACAAGCAATTTTGAAAGCATAAAGCACTAGCAGTGCCACAAATGTAGTACACGTATCATCCCGCTGACTGTTGTGTTTATCAGTGGAAAGTTGTACATGATGCACGCTCGGCCTCTTGTCTAGAGTTTACTCGTAATTTACTCTTTGAGAAACGTGACTGGAATTAGTAAGGCGTGGGAGTTTGACTTGGGATGTTTTCGAGTCAAATAAATTTTGGTTCAATCTGTAACTTGTCATGATTTTAAGGCAACAATCTCGTGGCCTATAAACATGTGCAAGATCCCTCTTCAATTGCTTCCCTGTAAATATAAGAAATGAGGCTATTCCAATTCCAGCAAATCCTCAAAGTCTGCCTCCCCTGTTTACAGCGCACGTTTCTGAAATTGTCTAATCTCTGTTTGCAGTCTAGACTGAACTTGGTTTTTTTCTCGCTTGGGAAGTTGCAATCTCCGTTACTGTGATGATTTTTGTAGTTAAAGTGCTTCATTTCAAAAGAAGAAGAAAGAGAGAAGAGTCCGTTGTATTTTTATCATTTAATAGAGTCGTGTGCTGGATATTGATCCGAGTGGAGCCCAACAAAGCAGCCTTTGTCCCAGAAATGAAATGTATTTATACAGTAAAAATAATAACAATAAAAAAGCCTGTAGAGCCACACCATCGAGAAATCGGCTGACGGAAAGTGGGAACCATTTATCCTTATTTAATTATCATTTGGGTTACGCTAAATTTGGTCAACTTTACTGCTTTAATGAATGTTTTTAGATTGATGAAGTGATATGAAAGAGAACATGTAGACAGGAAATTAAGTGAAGCTATTGCAAGTACACCGGCAAACTCAGTATTACAAGTAGATACTATTTTTTTGTCTTTTGAAATGAAGCAATTAGCAGGTAGAATACGTAAATTAAAGATGTGGTTGAATGTAACCAAGTGCTACATTAAGTCATGTGAATGAGTGGATTTGGCTTTATTGCACCCAACCTTTTGCCAACTTTATGTACGAACCACCGACGCAATTGCATTATTTAAAGTCAGCGCATCGTAGAATCATACAAGAAAAATCGTCTCGTCTCGATGAAATCAAACTCTATACTTCCACAACACTCCAAAGCACAAATTCCACTAAATTTATAGGCATTACAGCTTTGAGAAAGAGAAGCTTAAACTCCTAGCTTCAAGAGATTAAGAGAGCAATTCCCTTCCCCAAAATCCCTGTGGGAGCTCCCACGGTAGAAGAATTTATGGAAGACTTGAGATCCAAATCATGTGGCGATGGAAGAACGCAGCAGATAGGGAGCTATAGCGGACCCACTTCGTCGTATGGGAACGGTATCCACAGCATGCAAGATCTTAGGTGTTACAGTGCATCCTATGCCTCAACAACGCGCCCTGGCCAGACCCACATGCCGAATACTGATGCTAAGTTCAAGAAAGGCAAGTCAACAAATGGGTCTTCTTCAAAGAGCTGGAGTTTCAATGATCCGGAGTTGAAGAGGAAGAAGAGGGTGGCTAGCTATAAGGTTTACACTGTTGAAGGGAAGGTGAAAGGGTCTTTAAAGAAGAGTTTTAGGTGGCTCAAGGATAGGTACTCTAGGGTAGTTTATGGATGGTGGTAAATTTGTGGGTCAATTTAATCTACTTGGTTGGTTGGTTCAATCTCTCTACTGTTTCACAGCCCTTTGAATGAATACGTGGGTAAAGACCAAAGATGTTTGAGATCTAACGCAGTGGTCCTGTTGAATTAATAATCGTTTTAAATTGCTTTGTATACCTGGGTATATCTTTAGAATTGTTAATTAAAATGATGAGTTTAAACTTTTCTTTCTGTTTGTGGTTCAAGTCTCGTTCGTCTCTTCCCAAATTGTAAGCTATCTGATTCTGAAGGCATAATTACATTGACAATGGGAACATGAATATTCAATGCTTGTGGTAGAACTACTGGTGATTGTCTGACGAATAACTGCAACTCCTTCGTTTCATTTGCATCGGTTTTGGATTGCTTTTGAGAATTTTAAGGCTGGCAGCAGAGGGTTGGGTATTGCGGGTCAAGGCAATCGTTCAATGTGGCGAGGAAGATGAGACCAGCAGACCGGTACGCCGGCAGCAGTATCGGCATCCCTGAGTTGGAACTTCTTACTTGTGACCCACCTGTCCAATTCTTGGACATTGTTTTATTTCAACCAACCTGATGTAGGAACGGGGAGCTCAGGGTCAATTCCAATCGGTCATCGGAATAAGAAAATCCCACAAGATGAAAGGAAAAACAAAAACAGGCCTGAGGCAAAGCAATGCTCACAATTAATCGATTATCGCTTTCTGCTGTTAAGTTCACAAGAATAACCTTGCCTTCAATCCTACTTTCCCGTAATATGTTTGTATGTAAAGATAGATATGACGCTATAAGAAAAAAGAATATATAGATTTGGCTCAGGAGCGGTAATACAAAAACGAAAACGTCAGAACAAGGAGTAACATGAATACAGTACACAATTTACAATGCCATAAAAGTTTCAAACCTCAAGTCCCAGATGACTGAGAAAGCATATGATATTTTAATATGAAAGGGGCACCACAAAAACAGGAGTTAAAAACTGTTAGGAAAATAGTAGCCATACCACACCGCCTAGCCTTCACAGGCAACTACTTTGATGCAGTCAATTTTCACTTCACAAGCTTTCCATCAGCGGACAACTTTATGCTTTGGGTGCACTCAGATCAAACCAGGAGCTCCCAAGTTACAAATTCCTTGAAAACTCAGCCACCCCCCCCTCTTTCTTCAAAGAAGGAAACATACTCTCTTGTAAAATGTACTAGTAGTAGTAGTAGTAGTAGTAGTACATCAACCATTTCATGGTTTACAACAATTCATATAGCTGAGCATTTAATAATGAACTCTCTCATCACTTTCAAATTGCAGGCCCTCAATTCCCTTGAGCGCAGCTTCGTAGTTCTTGACATGAGAGGTGTTTCTCCCAGACAATGTCCGCTTTGCGTCAGAAGATTCAACAGGACTTCGTTGTTGACTTGAAATTTTGTGCAATGCTCCAGGGCTAGCATCGGTTGTACGAGAACGCTGGGGCTCAGCCTCACTACCAGCAAATGCATCACGACTGCTAGAAACAGCAACTCGCCTCGAAGAGGATCCACCCGACTGCCCCATAAACTTAATCCAAGTAAAATCCAAATTAGCACTAAAAAGTTAAGAACAAAATGATATATACAATGCTAATGCTAAAAGGAAATGGGACTACACCGTAGGAGCATTTCAAAATTACCAAAATCTGCTATTAAAAAATGTTGTACAGGGAAACTGAAGCACAGATCCAACTTTTGGACATAAGTATATGACTGCCAAGCCTCCTAATTCAACTCAAAAGGGACTTGCAGATGACAGAGATATATCCTAATATTGGTCGTCATGTACCACCACAAATGAAAGCTAGAGATATATCCTAAAAGGAAAAGGACGCATCACAGTAACTGGCATAAAATGCAAAATTGATAACAAATCTCAAATAACCATATACATGTGCAATGCACATAACCACATAATCATAAAAATTTACCATAGAATCTTTAGTAATTACAGGGTCATTTGCAACTGGACTTTTCTGCTTTGCATAACTTCCAGAAGTCATCAAGGGTCCTGATGTTCTCCGCCGAGAAGAATCCATGGATGACAAACCAGCTGCTCGAGCATCCTCCCCCACTGCAACAAAGAGATGCAAATGGTATAATTCCAAGCATAATTTGATTTTTCAACTCGAAAGAAGGCGATCAGACAATTGATACTAATGCATGTATTTCATTTTCTTATTAAATATCAAATAGAATTTTAAGAAATTCGGAAAGGAATAACATTGTGTATGCGCGTGTGGATGTAAACATGCACACTTGAGTAATCAAAACCTCAGTAATCAATCATATGAAAGGAGCACCAGCTACCTGTGTGTCTGTCGGCATTAGCAATTGCAGGGGGCATGGCAGAACTTGTTCCAGCACCAGGGCCCTAACAAAGAGAAGCATTACAAAACATGCATTCCCAACCAATTACTAACATAAGTAAAACACCCTACTAAGCACTCACAACGGCTCGAGCTGAAGGAGTTGCCAGCTGTGATTGCTGATACTTCAAAATGGTCCAATCAAAGACATAATCAAACTGGAAGCCTGTTCAGCAATGAACAAGAACAATGAGAAGATGTGATGTCCCTGTGATCTGTGGAATCAACACATGTTGATAGCATGCTAAGACTGTAAATTCAAACCTTCACGAATGAAGAGGTCACGAAATATTCTTTTAAGATAAGCATAGTCTGGCTTATCATCAAACCTTAGTGAACGGCAATAATGGAAGTATGATGCAAACTCTGTTGGATAACCTCGACATAAGGCCTGAAACAGCATCAATCTTCAGTCACAATTTTGAATGTAAAATCAGAACCTCTAAGCCACATATCTACCTCTTTCTATTGCTTCAAATTCCCTTTATCAAAACCTAATGCAACTGCAATATTTAACGACATCCTTACCTCGATTGAAGTAGACACCTTCTTCTCACTAATTTTCTCATATTTCTGTTTCTTAGTTCCAGCTTTCAGACCTTGCCAAGGAAGACTTTTAAAAGACGAGGCATCAATAAAGAAACTATTAAGGAAATGAACACAATACAACCAAAAAAGTAGCATAGGTAGCAAGAATCACCTTCCTCTTAGGAAGTACATAAGCACATATCCAAGAGACTCTAAATCATCCCTACGGCTTTGCTCTACATGGTATACAAGGACAGAAAGAATCAAAATTATGACGACTCAAAGAAAGGCCTGTAGATTAAAGAAAAGACACCAGAAGTAAACCATTGACCATACATACCAATGCCCAAGTGTGTGTTCATGCTTGCATATCTTGCAGTTCCAGTCAGATTCTTATTTTCCCTGAAACAGTCATTACCAGGTAGAATATAAAATATTGGCCAGGGACATCCACCACATATTATCAACAGAAGAATCAGTAAAAAGAATATTGAAACATAGAACATGCCAGTGCAAAGCAAAGAAGTCGGATGCATCATCATGTCCACCACTACAAGTACAGGTACTACCCTTGTGACAGTTCTTCACAATGCTTCATCTTGGAAAATCACAAATAAATGCCATGCTAAAAGATTACAGCTATAAGTTAAAATGTTATAACCAACCTTATTGGAGAATCCCAAAACTCAGAAGACAAAACAAACCAGGACCAGACAGGTAAATTAAATTGCAGACTGATTATGGAACAAAACTGGAAATGGAAACATGTGTTCTAAGGTAATAGAGCCCAAAATAAAAGTTAACAACTTTATTTTATCAGCAATGTCCAATGATTGAATTTTTTTTTTTTTTGCATCATATTAATTCATTCACATTGACATGAGGTATGTACTGAGTATAATATCATTTCTCTGTGAACATTTTCATGCCAAAAATATATGGTAGATTTGTATGCATAAATCTATAATAGTCACAGAAAAAATATGGGAATCCTTTAGAAGTCGCCCCTTCTAAACGAGGAGGTGAGGAATAAAGGTGCAATCAAGAGAATCTTATAGTAGAATCAGCTCAGATGACCATATTGGTATTAGTAAATAACTCAAGAAGATGTGAAATAAAGAAGGGATTAAATAAAAGTATTTCTTCCATTTAAGGGGAAAGAGGGGGAGGGGGGTTGGGGGGAATTGAACCAATACACTCCTTTTAAACTACATGTAAAATACAATAGATCACACACATGCAAACTCCTCTCACCTGTAAGGAATGTGTTGATGTGTTGAACTGTCTCTATATTTCTTAGCCAGACCAAAGTCGATGACGTAGACCTACGTGAAAGTGAAAAGAAATAAAACATTAAAATCTCCTGCAACATATAACCAAAAAAAAAGACATATATCATAATGATATTTTGACCAGAATGCAGAAACCTGATTCGCACGCCTTCCCAAGCCCATAAGAAAATTGTCGGGCTTAATATCTCGATGTAGGAACGATTTTGAATGAACAAATTCAACACGATTGATCTGGGCAAAAAAATCAAAATCGCATGAAGTGATGAGACATTAAAATAAAGGAAATGAATTAGCAGATACATGAAATTCAACGAAACTACCATTTGATCTGCAAGCATGAGAACTGACTTCAATGAGAGTTTCCTACTGCAGAAATTAAATAGATCTTCAAGACTAGGTCCAAGCAAATCCATAACCAGAACATTATAATCTCCCTCAGCTCCAAACCATCTCACATTTGGAATCCCAGCTGCCAAGAGGAAAATCAAGAAGGGGAAAGTCAACAGTTGCAGTCATAAGAAACAGTATGATTTATAAATATGAAATATTGAAACAAGAACTTTATGTTCTAGAAAACCAAAAGACAACTCAAAGTATCATTACTTCCTCCCTGCAGGATCCTGTATAACTTTGATTCATATAGCAGCTGAGGATGCTTAGTCTTCACATTTTCCTGATCATTAAAAAAAGTATAAAAAAGGTCATCAACTTTCTCATACACCAAAAGAATTTATTATGGTTAAAACAACAGCATCAAAGGAGAAAATCACTATCAAATTACTAAATATAAGAAAGCAATTATTGTACAGAACATTAGAACTTTGAATTAATTGAATCAAACCATTAATTCAAGGAGAAAGTTATTAGCTAATTATCTTATTCAAAATGAAAACACCCCCTCATAAAAACTAATAAGTATCATTGATTGACGTTCAATCAATTCGCACCGAATATCAAGAAAATTATGAGAATAATGTACATACCATGATAATCAAGACTTAAAAAGGAAGTCATGCAGTTGAATCTTATTGATCTCGGGAGATAACCACACAGAGTATATTCTTCTAATCCACTATGATGCCAGCCAACCATTAGAAAATAAAAAGAAATTACTTATGAACTAATTTGATCCTCCATTTGATGAGAAATGATAATCCCACCCTGTTAAAACTTAATTAATAGTTTGCTTCACTGTTTCCCCTTTTTGCATAAAGGGAGTCCACAAACTATGATTATCATTTGTTTAACACAAACAAAAAAACTGTAAAAAGGCTGTAAAAAATATTCAACACCAGGTCAAGCAAAATACTGTCATGCTTCCCATGAACAGTATACTTCTATCCAAGACAATACACTCAAATGGCCTACTATAAGTTGGAATCAAACTTGACTTAAATAGGAGCATTTTTCTTTATTTTTCCGCTACACGTTATCTAGAAACCAATTAATTATACTATAGCAGATTTCTACACTTTTTTGCTTCAACATAAACTATGACTCAACTGCATCACTAAGTTATAAATGATCGTGTTACACAAGAAATCTAATGAACAGCAGGATCGAATTAAAACGTAAACCAGCATAACAACTACATTGCTATTTCATAAAACGAACACATTAGCATGCAACAAACTACAGTTGGAAATAAACAAACGACAAAAACAAGAAAATCATACAAAATTCAACAAAAATAGAAATAAGCAAGTACTGCTTACAAGCTTAATGGCAACCTCTTCATTCGTCTGAATATTCGTACCTGCAGAGGAAAAAATCAATCACCAAATTATACTAAAAGAAAAGGAAAAATAAAACGAAAAAGAATATTTAACGAACCCAGATAGATCTCTCCAAAAGAACCGCTACCGATCTTACGACCAAGACGAAACTTATTACCCACACGAGGCTCCATCAACTCGACTTAAAATAACTAAAAAAAGAAATAAATAAAATTCGAAACCCTAACAATAATCTGAAACCCTAATTTCGAAAATCCCCCAAATAAAAAAAGCGAGGAAATTATACGGTGACACTAAACACCGAATCAACCGCAACGACAATTCCAACACATCCAAATTTTCGATCACGTAAAAAAAATAAAAAATTCTACAGAAAAATCAAAAAGATCTAGAGTTCCGTGTTTGTTTTAAATCAAAAGAGAAATAAAATTAAACAAAAAAACACTAGGGTTAGGTTAGGCTAATCGAAAGAGGGGAGACGTCGCTAAGAAACCATATTTCTGCTTCTCTCTCTAAAAACAGATAAATTTGCATATTTTCTCTCTCTATAAACTTTGTTTTCTCGCATTATGGATTTGATCCAATCGAAGCGAACAAACGACGGAGGATGTGTGTTTTTGTTATGTGTGGGTCTCTCTCTTTCTTTTTCTTTTTCCTCGCTTTCTTGCTTTCCTTTTTCTTTTTTAAAAAATGAAAATAAAAATAAATTTCTGGGTTTGATAGAGAGAGACCGAGAGATGCTAGGCCACGCGTGTTGAGTACGCGTGCAAAGGATGCGAAAGTTCCTCTTGAGTAAAAAAAGGTGTTTTCGCGCCACTGTCAAGGGGAGGGCTTCCCCCGTCACGTGCTTTTTTATCTGTCTTTAATCCATCGGAGGAGTGAGTTCGCCACGTGATCTTTTTATCCGACCACTTTAGTTTATGCATGCTCTCGGTGCAAATATGACCCGAGCTAAAAATCCAATTGAGCCGTCTGAAATGTCTACAATCCAATTGAACATGGGCCATGGGTCCATTAAAATGAGGAATTTCTGCCGAGCCCAGAGTTCAACTTGCAGCACATGGCTACATCCACCAGAAGATGACACCGGAGGAACTTATATAGAATTCATTAAATTAAGTTTTGTAAATGTTTAGTTAAAAATATTAAATACAAATTAATTTTAAAAATTAAGATTTATGCATTAATAAAATTTAATAATATATATACAAAAATACTATTTATATTCAACGATAAAAACTTTATTATAAGTTTTAATAAAAAAAAATTTTGAAAAATATCGAAACTTATTAAAATTTTCCAAATTTTGTACATATTATTTATTATAACAATATCTTTCACTCTATAAATTTAAATTTTTGATTTTATTTAATCAGTTTTAATAGAATTCTCATAAAATTATGTTAAATAACCTTTCATGAGTTGTGCCCTATCATACATATGTTACATAAAACGCAACAAAAAATTTTAAAAATTTTCCTTGAGTAAGATCAAAACCTAATTTGAACTTGTTTAATGTAAATTTAAAATTTAATTATTAATCATTTTAATACATATTGATTTGATGCACAGATGATAATAGAAAAAGTTTTCAAAACTGGTTTAAACATGTGTTCAGTTGTTACCCCTTAACCATACAGAAAATCAAGAGATGTGACATTAAGATTGAACATGTACCTAAAAAATATAAGCTGGGAATCTATCCACTAAGACTGTTTTAATAAGAACATGGTCTTTAGTTTTTTTTTTTTTTTAATTGAAAGATGGGGGATTTGAACCCTACTATTTAGGTAGGAGATAATGCACTAACCAATTAGTCAAATACTCGGATGCGAATATAATCTTAAGTTCTTTACACGAAAATGATTGATATTCGAAATGCAATTGGGAAATTGATAAAATTAAAATATAATATATAAAAAAGTCTTTAATCTATTCAAAAAATTTTAAATAAGTTTTAATATTTTTATTGTATTTAATAAAATCTTTATATTTTTATTTTAAACTAAAAAAGTATTTGTAATTTTATTTTAAGTCTAATAACTTTTATCATTAATAATTAACTTAATTAACACGTCACATGTAAATTTATGTTTCGTGATATTAATGTAATACTTATATGACATGTTAACATGTTATAACGGATAATTATGTAATATATCGATATGACATAAAAACATGATAACATCATATTTTTCATTATCCACATCAGTACCATGTCAGCACTACATGGATATAAAATTATAATTGATAATTTGATTGATGATAATTAATCAATACTTTATTTGATCTAAAATAAAATACATATATTAATTGAATCTAATAAATGAATAAAAATTTATTTAAATTTTCTTAAATAGTTAATTAATTTGTTTGAATATTACGCTTAAAATTAATGTATGCCTATAAGCCAATTGGTTAAACATACAAATACATTATTGCTAGTTTAATCACTAAATTAAATAAAATATTTGTTTACTTTATGTTTACAATTGTTAGTATTAACTATTGAGATAAAATCCACATAACTAGACATGGTTTGATAAAAAATATAAAAACTATTACATATATTTATAAAAATATAAAATCTTTATAATTAATATTTTCTCAAGATTGGACATTGATAAATTCAATAAACTATTAAATGATTATGTTTCTTATATGTCAAATAAACAATAGATCTCATTAATTAAAATATAAATATAATTGAATTAACTTGTGAATACTCACTGAATGAACAAGTTTACCAAATTTGACCAACTACAAAAACTTCATGACAACCATAAATATATAAGTAAAGAAAGCCTTCATTCAATGTAATGATTTAAATAATACTAATAATGTATTTCCATGTGCCTTCAAGTAAGAAAAGTCTTCATTCAACGCAATGCTTTAATAATGTACTTCCATAGCCTTCCAAAAAACAAAAACAAAATTTCCACATTCCATCGACTTATAAGGCATACAATTACTCTATCAATCTTCCATTTACACTAAAATCAATTATTACCTATATATATCTTAATACCGAAACATACCTTACGATGAAGATTATCCTTTATCATTTGTGGACACAACGTTCGATTTTGAACTTAATTATCTTCAAATTTTGATATATAAGGTACGTAGCCAGATAAAGAAAATTAAATAAACAAAATATAACCTTGTTCAAGAATTTTTTAAAAAAATTTTCAACGAGTTTTATTATATGATTAAATTGATATATGGTGCATGGCTGTTCCCAACATTCCATTACCAACATAAATTGAACATGAATTTGAAATCTTTTCCATGTATTTCAGTAGCTACCTTAGAAGATCAACACCCAAAATTTCTTCCTTTTTTTTAGTAAGAAGAGAAGAAGAAAAAGAAAGAGCAGAAACAAAGAAAGAAAGATAAAAGTGAAATTGAGTATACTACATGGGGCAATGCAGATAGATATACATATACAAAGACACACACACATATAATGAGAGAGAGAAGGAGAACTAGAAAAGCTGTTGGGATTGACCCCAGACATTTATGGATTGAAGAAAGTGGAGCCACATTTGCATTTCCATCCTTCAGGTTCATAATTGGCATATTGAATTCCCAGTTTATCAGAAGTTGCAGGAATTTGAGTGGCCACACAAGGAGTGCAGCGTCCACACTTGCGCCGACAGTTTGGTGGCCTTGATCCAAGTCTTCCCAGCATTCTACTACATGTTTCTTCGCTCCCATAAACGACTCCACCCTTGCTTTCAAGACCCTGAAAGGTCAAAATATAAGAACAACCCCGAAGGTCAAAAACTAGGCAAAAGATAAACCTCAAAAAGAGAACAAGATCATCATTCACGTCTGAAAATAGAAAGGAAGACAGTAAACTTAATGAACCTGTTTAGAGTCAATGGGACCCCCCTTGAACTCTGGAACTTTATCTGTTTGATCAAGTTTAGATAATTAGTAAAACACCAACAGAAGAAATTGACAAGGGAAAAGTTGTGTGAAACCAAATCTTTCGGAGTTGGATTCTTTTATCCACATTAACGAAAAAGTTATGGCCAGAACCAGTATAGGAAAAGGTTATAAAGAAACTTTTGCCGCTGAAAGTAGGGGGGGAAAGCCAAAAATTGGCAAAGAAAGTAATTATCTAGCGAAAAGTATGTGAATCAGACAAATGGAGCTGCAGTACATTAAGATGAATGAATATATAACAAACCTTGTTGAGGAGCAACATCATGCGATGCTAAAGACCTGGTTGATGCTAGAATCCAGCTTATTATATGCAGAGCAACAATGAGAAAATAACACGTTCTTCGCTTCATTTTCCTCAGAACCCTCCAATCTCAATGCGATGACGATCTTTCTGAGAGAGAGAGGAGGGCTCAGTTCAAGAGGACAAGCAGAACAGTTAGGAATTGGAAACTCTGTAGAGCAATCTTATAGAAAAAAGCCAAATATGGGAAAAGCACCATCCACTATATTCGTTCAAAAATACAAATAAAACAAATTGGATAAAGGAGCTACGCAAATCTCTCTCCCCCCCAGATGTCTTGGTGGAGAGATCTTGCTTCACAGACAAGTTATTCTACCTTTCTTATCAAACAGATTAGGGTCTAGGGAACACTTGCTTTCCTGATCATGGACCTTTTTCCTTTTGACAACTCTATCAGTAGTAGTAGATTTTGAAAGGGAACAGTAAGTTGAAAATTCTTGTATACGTATATATCTAGAACTCTTTATTTGTTCAGTGGGCACTCTTATATTTGCTAGTAGCACCGAGAACAACTTTGCTATGGGTACTTTTTACTCGTTAATTATATTGTTTATGTTAATATATAAATTTCCCTCATCAATTAACTACTATAGTAAAAGTACATAAAATTCGTGTACGCATAAATAATTTATATTAATAAAAATTAAAAATTAAAAATTATATTTAATTTTTGATACATGATTGATAACGAAAATAATTTTAATTACACTAACTATTAGTGTTCAATGCATTAATATTTTCTTTTTTTTGTTAGTTTTTTTCTTTTTTTTTAACTTTTCAATAGTTGATATTTTTATATTATTATAGACAAAAGAGAGGACTTAATCTTGCCTTTTACATAATGAGTTTCTACTCTCATCTATTATAAGATTGATTTCTTACATAGATCTATACTTTTAAATTTAGATATAATATTAAAATTTAATCCACTGTCATATATCATATTATAGATTATAATATTATCCTTTATCAACATCTAATTAATTAAATTTAATTTTAATAAAATATAAAAATAAATAATATAAATTCACATTTTAATTTTATTAAAGAATTAAACAAATCGATCAATCATGAAAAAATTAATCATTCCCCTTTTATCGAAACCAATTCACTTTTCATTTAGCCTTCTTTATTTCCTGAATAAACGAAATTATCAATCAAACTTGCACTGAGGCACTGATAGTGTGGCCATTCCAAAAAGGATGGTTTCCCGTTTTATGGCCCTAGTAATAGCCCAACGCCAGCCCTATGAAACTTGGAAATGCAGTAAAAATCCTTAGGCTGCGTGCCTACACTGCAGAGTTGCAGAGCGCTATCTCTTGACTAGAAAAGAAGTAAGTACAATTGGATAATTGGAAACTACGCGCTGTGTCAAGGCATACACACATATAAAAGAAAGGAAAATGAGAGTTTTTAAGTAAAATAGCGCAAGTTGGGTCAATTTCAGAACAGGTTGGTTTGATAAGGAACAGACACGACCCCTTTAATCAGGACCATCGGCTTAACAACAAAAGCGTGGATTTTAGTGATTAAATGGCGACTGGTCAGACAGCAGAGCAAATGTAGTGGTCTTCTTTGAAAAGAGCTGCTCCATTCAAAGTCGTGCTCTTTCACTGTCTCACATCATTGTCTCATCACTAATTTTTGGACTTCTTCCCTGTATAATTAATTGATCTGTTCTCGCTTTTCTTTTTCCCCATCAAAATGTCAATTGATTACATGTAAAAGTTAATTTATTATTTACAATATAAAATATACATACAAACATTACTACAGCCTAGTGTTTGGTCATGCCAGGTTTAGCACGAGGACGTACGTACGTATGGCGGAGGCATTGAGACAGTTGTCAACCGCACACTTAAATTCTAATTAATTCTCAGGACTTCTAACTATACAAAGTTTCTCTATAAATCTTAATGCACAACAAGTGTTTATGGCAGAAAAAATAATAATAAAAGGTCATGATCAAATAAATAGAAGCAGTTGATATATTTGTAAATTTGACTTTTGGACTTGTTGGAAATGTGTAGTAGTACAACCCCATGGCAAGGCAGGTAACAATGCCCAAATCAGAAAGTTGTTGTCTGTATCCGAAGACCTAACACTTTCACGTCAGAAGAAAAAATATTTGTTTGATAAATCAGTTCCAACTTTTCTTTTCTTTTTCTTTTAAGAATCATTTTCTCAATTTGCACTTTCAATCTTAAGCTCTAAAGCCTGAACATCAAACAGAATGAACAAAAATATTAAAATGAACATCAAACAAAATGAACAAGATATTAACAACAAGATCAAACTTTAAGTTCATTAGACCTTTATATACATCAGGCAACAGCCAGCAACAGCGCAACGATTTCAACCAGGAAAGAGAATAATAACCCGTCGAGAAAGTAAGCATTCCTCAAGATGAATTTATGAACAAACTGCTCACGAATTGATCACACACTACTTTTAACATGCATATCGATCTTCGTAGGGATGCAACGAAACTAATAAACACATAAAAGCAAAGGCTGAGAAGCAAGTGCTTAATCAAAATAATTTGCTAGATTTACAAAGATAGGAATCACTTCATGAGAAACAGAAAGCTGATAACCGGACATTTTAAGGAGAAAAAGAACAAAGAGTGAATCAGTTCCAACTTTTAAATTCAAATCCTTGTAAATATATATCTCCAAACCATGTTTTTTTTTCCTATTCATTCGCTTAGCATAAGGGGAAAGGTTATGACCAGGGTTTTTTTTTTTTTTGCCATTGCTGAAAGTTAACCTCAGGCGAGCTTCGGGAAACCCCATAGCTTAAGGTGGCGCTGCCTCCTCATTTATTATATACTACTACTGTATAATTCACTACTCAGCAGACCACTTCTCACTTCCTAATGTCAGCACTGATGATGGAGCAAAAGTAATTAAAGTGAAAGAAAAAACAGAAAAAAGAAGCTTGTTCAGCAGCAGGTTCTGCTTCTGCATATTATAGCATGAGAAGAGAAGTTGCTTGGACATGAGTCAAGACAAAAAAGGCTATTTAATCACAGTAAGAAAAAAAGTAGTAGCAGTAGTAAATGCTGGTTAATTCCGATCGATTAAGCATAAAGAAAAAAGGGGGTACTTCAGCCTGCATGAAACTGCTGGAGAAACATTGCGTTGGTCATGAGTCGTGACAAGGGAAGTTACAGTAAATAAAAAGAAAGAACAAACAATCAACCTTTAGATTAAGATGATTGTGGCTTGTGTGGTTTAGCATTTAAGCTGGCAGTGTCATAGTAGCCACTGGTACACACAGCCCACCTAGCATGGCTACGCTACTTGCATAGACCGACCAGCTAGAGAGATGGGAAGGTTTGGCGCTGTGTGTCCGTGTCTGCCTAAGTTTAGGGGTTAGGAGAGTAGCAATAGTTCGTCAATTTCACCGCTATCCACCCCGATGGATTGAAATGTGACGACGCGAAGAAGATAAAAGGGAAAATTGAAGTCTGGGCCAGGACGGGTAATAAAATGGCTCCCGCCCTGCTCTCACTATGCATAGATTTAATAAAATTTTTTACATAATATAATAATTTTATAAATTGTTAATTTATTTTACACCTTTATATTTAATAAAATAACAACAATATTACTTTAAAAGTATGTAATATAAAATTAAACTAAATACAATTTTTATTTGGTCAAAATTTGTAAGATGAATTTTCATTTGATAAATTAAAAAAAATTAAATATGATATTTTAATTTCATAAAAGAAATAAATTAATGTGGAGCGGGAATTCTTCTTCTTCCTCTCTAGATCCCCGTGAAGGCAAGGATGGGGACAAAGTTGAAGCAGATCCCCACTCCAAACTCGCTCCATCGATATCCCTAATCAAGATACTCTGAACCTTGATCCTATTAAATAGAATTCTATAAGAATGATTTTGACATTTATAATGCCTATTTAGGTGTTTGTCTCAGTTATGATTTGATGAGTCACTGTGACTGTGAGGTTTGATATGGCTTCCACGATCTTCTGGCTTTCTGCAAAAGGTGATTTATGCATGTATTTCTTCTTGTCGTGCACATATAATTATTACCTCAGTCCCTTTTAACAAGAAAGACGTGACCACCTCGACGTGGACTCTCCATTTCGATTTAAATTGCTTAAAAAGAATTCGACTTTTATACGACAACAAGAAGTACAAATACATGAATAATCTTCACGATTATTTATTACTAAAAACCTTTAGCCAGAAGTAGGATTCAAAAATTGCCTGGCTCAGTTACATCTAGGAAATTAACTACATTTAAAAATGATGAATAAAAAAAATAAAGAATGCATATTTTGGTTAGTAACTTTGTTATCTTCCCACGTGAATTCTCCGAAGTCCTCTTTCGGCACGAGCGGTGCCTTGAGCATGCAAGCTAGTAGGCCATCTCCTTCGGAAAACTGGCTTAGCTTGCTGCTGCTATGGGCCTCGGACTTGGCAGACCCATGCTTGCAATGCCTGGGGAAAGATGGATCTTTGGACTGGGCCGCGGCGAAGGAATTGGACCATACTTCACGAGGCCAGGAGTAACCCTAGGTGACAGGTTAACTTGTTCAAGTGCTTTCGACTGTAGCTCGCTAGGGTAGTCCCGCACGCACCCGATACGGGGTCCAACCCCCGTGGTCCACTTGTATGACAATCTCTTGGCCAGATGGAACACCGGTGCTTCCGCGTTGGCACCCTTGGTGTTAGTCTTTTCATCTTGGTGATTATCATCTGTGGCTGTTGCCCCCCTGATGCTGTCAGCTCCATCACGCACATCAGCTTTCCTGGTTTCATCAGAACCGACAACTGATCCTGGTTTGGGTTCCTCGGCTGGGGCTTGCCCATAAATGTAGTCATCATCAACAGCACACCTCTGTAAAGAAAAACAATAGTATTGCAAGCACCATGAGCAAATTTATCCAAGTAGTATCTGGTTGGAAAATGGAGAAGTTTCCTATACTAATTGAAAGGCCAATTGAAGAAAGAGGATTTTATAGATTAAATCCAATTTCCATAGGCAAGAGAGTTGTATTACTTAACTAATTTTTGACCCCATAATAATTAAACAGTAAGGGCATTAAGAGTTTACCTTAACATTAGTGAGATTTACATGATTTTCCTCGAGGAAGCTAATGAATTCCATGAAGTTCTCTTCCGTTGGGTGATAGTGACCACTGTATGGCCATATAGCCTGAAAAGCAATGACGCAAAAAGTGAGTAACAAATACTATCAAGGATTATACGAACAAGACATTACAATTACGTTCATGCATGCATGAGTGTGTTCGTACCTCAAGAACTCCATCACGAGCAACTAATCTTCCAGCTGCGGTGGTTGCACCTCCGGCCAGAAAACTAGAATGTTGGAATTTACCCTTTTCCTTTTGACCCACGTATAAGGACCTAGTTGTGCTAAGGACAAATATCCATTTGGATTTCCCTGCTGTATCCACCGGTAAGCCACTCTGCCTAAAAATAAGCCTCCCATTGTCAACTATTACCTCATATTCTTCCCTTTCTTTCTGCAAATAGTTATTGAAAAGGTAGATAGATGTTAAACAATTATTGTATTGTATACATAGGCAGCTATTATTGAAACTCAAATTGTCAAGTGGTCTTAGTTAGAACGTACTGGTCCAAGATATGTGATGCATTGCTGTTGTAGTTTTTTCCTCGGACATTTGTCAAGATTTACTTCTTTCCCATCTCCAACATCCAACCTTTCAGAAAGAAAACAAAGAAAAAGTTTTAGATTGTATACATTGCACTTTTTGACTTTGGGGGATGTGATGAGCACTAATCTACTACACCTACTTCTCTAAGTATTGGGTAGTAGAATTTTGAAAGGCTGCGAACAACAAAATAAAATAATTACCAGTAGAAGAATGGCTGTGTGCTCTCACTTGAGAACCAAATGTCATAGTATAGGTGCAAGTTATGCCCATAACGATGTCGTGGATCAATCTGTAAGAACACAAAGAAAGAGAAAGGCGCAGCCATACAGTTAGATTATAGATATTGCAAATTTTGTCTAGATAAACTGAATGAACCAAAGAGGATAAAGTCTTATATGTCTTTATTTGTTTAGCCCCATATCTTTTCAACTGTTGAATATCTAAAAGTAAATTTGAATATCCATTAACAGTTTCAAGGATCTCGTCATTTCTTCATTATTTGTCTGCAAAAAGTCTTGAAAAAACTTTTCTATATTCCATGATGGCTCAAATGTGGATCAAGAAAAACTTGTTGACATCTAGTTCTTGCCTTTCAAACCCAAGTTCGAGTTGCAGCTACAAAGTTAACGGTATATTCTAAAATATTTTGAAGGACTTACAGCTTCAAGCCAGTGTTGAAGGGCTAGTTTCTGAGCCTTTTCATCCTTGGACAAACCCTTTCCTACCTGCAATTAATAAGGAAGAAAATAACATTATTATTACATCAAAGAAAGGGGCACAAAGGTCACTCGAAACATAAAATTGTCGTTGGAACTTGAAAAGCATCTGAATGTGTTAAAAAGCACCTTGGCTGCTCTTGTCTTGGCCCTTGCCCACCGTGAAACTGCAGATTCCGGTTTTTCAACATCGAAGAATGACACAGAACTTTGCTTGAGCTCTGCAAGGTCTAAAACCTTCCACCATAGCTCCTCAATCACCACTGCACAATCTGCAAGGTTTCTGCGAGTCCGGTAGCTCTTGTAAACTTTCTGAAGCTTAACAGCAGCCGCATCAAGCTCACTAACGGGTCTTGGTGAGAACAATATCGTTGGTTTTGGTAGAGAGAGTGTGGGCATTGGCTTATGCGTAAGCCCATTCGAAGCATTTGAACCTGACTGCTGACTATCTTGAATTAGATTCTTGAAAGAAAAAGCTTTTTCAAGCAGTACTTTATCAGGTTTGCAACCTCTCAATGTTATCGAATTTTTTCTTTGAAATTTATCCGACCCAATTCCAATTGAGTTGGTCATGGTTTCTGAATCTGTTCTCTTGAAGCTATTTACCCTCAAGGTCACCTCTCCATCTTTTGAACTGAGACTGATGTTGTAGGCCAAACCGAAAAACCTGTGGCTAAGAATTTGTTGCCAGGCCGATAGAAGCAAGGAAAGTGACAATCCCATAAGCCTTCAATTATCGAACAGACTTGGTTTTAGGACAAGACAATCGTGTACCTGCTCAACATGATTGAGAAACTAAATTACAAGATAATACAGATGGGATGAAGCTGTAAAAGACAAAACTCTTACAGGAAAATGGCCAGTTCCGTGTTAAACAATTAGATATTGTTGTATCACAAAGTCCATAGACGAATACTTAATTTGAAATCGATTTCATCTTGTTAATTTCATTGATATTTGAATACTTGAATTCAACAAAACATTTTGGTCGGTAAGAATTCAGAATCCCCCCTCCTCCCTCGTCTTCACTTTTCGGAATTGATGTGACCTTGGCTATGACAAACAATGTATATTCATGACCCAAACAAAATTGAAAAAGGCTAAGTTAAAGGCTTAAAGCTAAAGATAAAGGGCAAAGCATTTGCAAGTTGCAACTGATCATTAACTCCAATAATTGAAGGAAATGAAAAAGAAAAACATCAAGTCCTATGCAACTGCCATCATGAATGTCAAGTGATCTAACCCAAAAAAGATAAAAAAAAAAAAAAAAGGAAATCACTTCAGAATCATTATAACCAGAACAAATCTGAAATAATACCAACAGACAGACTCCATATAGAGGACGACTAAACCATTTCAATCAAGCATCCTATGTAGCAAAGAAGACATGACTGACTGGCATATGATCTCTTTACCTGTATATACCCTGAATCAGACCTTCAGATATGTTCCTTTTTCCTCTCTCTCTCTCTCAATGAAGATTTCGAGTAAATCAAAAAGATGTTACTAACTCTGACTGCCCTTTCTCTTATTATATAGTACAATAAACTAATAGGGAAAAAAGTATGAGTCCACTTAAACCTTCAAATACGTACAAATCCTACCCCAAACGGCCACGGCAGTCCTCCAAAATCTCGTACCTATCAACTGAGATGGTTTTTGGATTATAAATGGATTAAAAAAAAGGGGTCTAATTCAACGGTTATAGGCCTCGTGGTTAAAGACCACTATTGGTTTGATGGATTCAAAGCTTGAAATGTTGGAATTCTTTATGGAAAATCTGTAGGGCTTCTTAAAGGTCATTCCCTTTCCTTCCGGGAAACCAGCTGGAGCTTGGGGACCATAAGTTCGAAAGCTTACAAAATGAAGGTTGGAGATATACAAAGAGAAGAAGAGAGAGAGAGAGAGAGAGAGAGAGAGAGAGATGAGATTGGTCAAAGAAAGTAAGCTTGTAAGGCTTCCATGTAAAAACGCGAGATTGCTTTAAATCTCCACACACACACGCCCTGGGATTTTGTTGTGTTGTATTATAATAGTCAACGAGTGTTTGGTCATGGCTTTGGTCATGCACATGCCTTTTTTTGCTCCAAGTATATTTTTCCTCTTTCCCTGTTCGTGTTGCTCACGGTTGCCGTTGCCCCTGCACTGCCAATTTCTTACCACTTTTCTTGACTGCCCTTTCTTTGCGACACGAAATTGCTTTGTAACCCCACTTTCTTGTCAAAGAGAAAACTGATTTTTGATTTTTCATCCACACATATACAAATGAGACTAGAATTTTATTGCTGAGACCATAAAGGTATGCAAGAGTTTACATTTCTTTTCCAGCTGGGTCAAGTACTGATCACTGTGCTTGACATCTTTTTTACTTTATCTTATATATTTGATGTTTTTAATATATGTGTAACACATGTTCTTTATGTACATTAACTCCTTTTAATAATATTAGTAAAAACAATATATATAAATTGGTTGGAATTTCGGGAAAAAATAGTATTAATTACCAAAAGATACCATTAGGATAATTTTCTTGTTAACCTATTCTTATTTGTTCAATTTATATGATGAAAAGCCTCGATTTTATATCTATATTATTCAATTTTATAAGTATCTTTTAGTATTATACTTGTAAATCTTATTTGTTATATACGTGTGTATGTTTCATGTTTTAATATGGAAGTGAGCCTGCATCACAATTTTTTTTTCTACAAGTTGTTGATGAAGGAGCCATTAATTTGGCTAGTAGACAGTGGCCATCTAAGTAGTAGTAGTATTAATTAATAAGCAAAGAAGGAGGGAAACAGCATGGCTGCAGTAGCTTGTGAAGGCAGGGAATGTTTTTATTTAAAATGAACGCAGAGTACGTGGGTCAAAATCAAACTTAAGTTATTGGTCAAAAATCAAGATCGTCAATTTGTCTTTCGATTTGATTGGGTTGGCGACTAGGGAACCTCAACCTTTTTCTTTTCCCTCTACCGGGGTCACACCTAAAATTTGATTAATCCAAACCAAAGTTTCAACTAATGAGCAAAGATACTTTAAACAGATTTAAATCATGTAAGTTATTTTTAATATTTTTTTGAATTTAGAAAAAAAATTTAAATTTTATTTTTTAAATAAAAAAAGCATACATTAATCAATGAGTTAAATATTCAAATACATTATTTTTAATATTTAAAACAAAACTATTCAGTGTTTAAAACAAGATTAACAGCTCTTAGTATCTTCATGAATTATTTATCAAATCTTTGACTAACATCTCTAATAGTTGCTTTTCCGAAATTACATAATAGTCTTAGCTTGTTTTTACATTGACTCACATTTGTGTAACCAATCAACCAAGTTACTTGAACAAGTGTTTTTCACATTTACATCCTACTTGTTTTATTTTGTTTTAAAAAAGATTTGTTATTAAGTTAACAAAGTGATGATATCAACAAGTGAATTTATAAGAAAAATTCATGCAAAGAAAAAATTTAATAAAAAGTATCATGATATTCATTATCATTTTTTAAAAAAATTAACTTAATAGGATGTGTAACACTCATGTTTATAAATTTTATAAAATCCTCTTACTTGCTTGAAATGAGATTGAAATGCGTGACATTCTTCCTTATCAAATTTGACCATATCTTTATTGTTATCGATCACTTTATATATTTTCTTGATATAAATTCTGTAAAAATTAAATTTATTTTGATATTACTTTGTTATTAAATTATTATTCGTTCTCCAAAAACTTATAATGATAAGATGTATATGGTCCACATTTATAAGTTTTTCAAAATAAATATGAAATTAAAATAATTTATATATTTTTTGAAACATTTAACATGGCACAAGCACTTGCTTTGTCGAAACGATACATGTGACAAAAATCAAGCCGCCGATTTTCACCAAATAACGTCATGCTTTGAAGAAGATATATTTCGTGTTAATTGATTAATTAATATTTAATTTGTCCACTCTCGTTTATCCAAAGTGTATTTCGTGACTGGAGAACATTTTCTTCCGCTTTCGTAATTAAACACAGGGGGAGAGTGGAAGCAGAGCAGATTTACTAAACTTCGAGGAAATTAATTCGTAAATTCACAAACAATGCTGCGTTGAAATTTAAAAAGAAAAAAACGTTATTTTCCGCTATAGCTATTCAGGGTGGTTGACCCGTCGGCAATTGGTGACGTGTGTGTCACATTTTTAAGAATTTATTTATTTATTTAAATTGTTTTCTTGCATGGTCTTGTTGCAGTCAACGTTTGGGAAATATTGCCGCAAAGTGGGCATCCTCGTCATTCTCACACGCGGACTCTAACAGTGACTTCTTCTGTCAATATTTTAAAACATGGCGAGAGTATTGAGCAAGAGGTACAGGGCAAGGAGCTTTCATCCATAAAAAGCAAGTCATTAATAAAGGTCGGTATTGGTCAGAGGTGGAGTTAATGTATTTTTTTAATTAAATAAAAAGAAATATTAAATAAAAAATTTTATATATAATTTAATTATTATTAATTTTAAAAATTGAATTAAATTCAAACAAATTGAATATAAAAAAATACATATTAATAGTAACGATGATATCATTTATATATATGACTGTATAAAATTATAAAATAAGTCTCTCTCACTCTTTACGTACAAGAATAAAATAAAAATAATTTTTTAAACTTAAATGAATTATCTCTCTACTTTGTATATTCTAACTCTTCGTTTATTTTTTATTTACTTCTTAAATTACTAATTAACATATTGAGTTATTGAATTGAACTATTGAGATATAATATATTATAATACACTATTAAGTTAGACTGTTAAGATATAATATGTTATGATAAGCTTAGATATATATTAAAACTTAATGAGTTTGAATTAGTAGACTTATTTTTATTTTTTTGTAAATTTGATAGGTTTAACATATTAGTTTAGAATTTATTTGTTGGGTTTCACTAGCAATATGCTAACCATAATGACTCCAATTTTATCAAATAATTTATAAAATTATTTTGAGAGGCATTAAAAATAAATATAATAAATAAAATTATATTGAAAGAAATATAATTAGTTCATTCTATCAATTTATATATATATATATATATATATATCCTTAATACTTAAAGTTTACAATATACATGCTAAGAGACATTGGTTGTTTTGAATAAAAAATAATATATTGATGAAATTTTAAGTAACAGTGCAACTTTGTAACTTATATATGAGAATTATATAATAATTTATTTATTTTTAAAAATTAAAATCATGAAAAATAAAATTCACATAATAAAAAAATAAGAAGAATATGATAAGTAGAAGATAGAATCTACATATGACATCATAAAGAAAAGAGAAAGAATAAAAGAAAAGAAAATTTATAAAAATTTAAAACATATGAGTAAATAAAATAAAAATAATATAAATTTTAAAAAATAAAAAAAATTAAAAATTGAGTTAGGCATATGAAATTATTTTATTATTCTTTATTTATATTAATTATTAAATAAAAATTTATTTTGAAGAGATCATTAAGAAAATTAAAAAAAATAAAAAAATTTTAAAATTGGCCCTCCCATTCCATTAGGAAGCTCCGCCCCTGGTATTGGTATAAGTCAAAAGGGCTTAACCAAACACGAAACAGCCAAGTTAGAATAAGATTGACCACCACGAAATTAATAAAAATTGCAAAGCCTCTCCTCATCGACTTGCTTTTGTTCTGTCTCTAAGGACTTCCAAGTTCTGATCAATGCCTCCGATGTTGGTAATCCGTAAAGCTACTGGCAATCTAATACTGTATTTTCAATAGGATGTCGGCATATTTAGTTGTTTTCTTTGTTGCACGTCGGCATACATAGTTTATCTAGTAGAATCTGATTGAAAAATCCAATGGGATCATCAGTTCCATCTTATTGGTTCTATTTCTTTGCTTTTCTTCTCACAAACCAACTCCTCAGTCGTCATCATCATCATCAATGTTAGAAAATTACATAACGTATTAATCCTATAATACTAAAAATAATACAAAAGGCAAGTACTGAGTATAATATATAGAGGGAGCTTAGCTGTAGTCCAGAACAGCAACTATGCCTAAAAACAAATGCTCCTAAGAAATTATATACTCCAAAATCCAAATCCTTAACACTATCTTCTCATTTCTTTATTGGATTATATTATGCAACATCTCCTTTAAATGTTTTTCTAATTCCCACATGCTCAATTATTTGAAGAATATTCGAATCTCAAATAAATTGTTTTTTTTTTGGGAATTATACTAATAAGCAAAGACCATGAAGTTACGCTGAAGAAAATTTTAGCATTAAGAGTAGACCCTAAGATTCTGTGTCTTTCTTTTTGTTTTTTTTTTTTTTTTTTTAAGTTTCTATATAGCAGACAAAGATGGAATAACAAAATTTCCTAATCTGACTGCTCAACAAATCTCTGAAGAAATTCGACCCAAAAGGAGAATGGTATGAAAATAAGGTTTCTAGATATTTGTTGATGGTGGGGAAGCAAGCTGGAAAGCAAACTGGATTTTAACAGGAAAATTCAATACACGGGATGCGCAAAGAATATTAAAAGGCAAAATGAAACAGAAATGGAGAAGAAATTAATTCAGGGAAAAATTAAGTTGACAAGTTCCAACAAGCCGCCTCAAAGGAGTTTAGTTAACAAACTATATACAGCTCCTTTTTAAAACTTTTTAAAGGGAAGAAGGAGTTTGATAAACATTGAACCATGCCACTTCTTAACTTTCCAACAGACTTGCCTACCTCTAAACTTTTAAGTCATGAGGGAATACAAATCAAACACAAAAGAAAAGGAACAATATCCAATTATTATTATCATTTTTCTGTGTAATTTAATATTGAAATTCAAGTTGATCCAAGCAATGGGAATCTAGTGATTCAAAAATAACAATGTTGGTAAGGTTTCCCTACATAAATTAGGATCTTAATGATTTTATTTAATTGTATTTCGGAATCAACAATATTGGAAATTTACCCTTACACACAAAAAGAAGAACAAACAAATGTATTACTCTTTACCAATTCGGTAATTTGATTTGTAACACCCGACCCTATATTATCTGTGATATATCATTTACATGCTTTGGATAGCATGTTTGTATATTGAATTGCCCCGAAAAACAAGTTAAATGACTGTATTGTCCTTAATGGTACGGTTCAGTCAAATAAGTCTTGAACTAGTTTAAACAGAGAATCGATGATGAATTTGAGAAAACTAAAACCCATGGGTTGATTTAAAATGAGGATTTAGAGTTTGAGGTCCGATATGGAGTTAATCCAGACTTTAAGTATTTTAGGGACAAAATTGTAATTTACCACTTGAGGACGAATATGGAAAATTTTAATCCCGTTTGATTAAGATTGATTATATTAAACTTATTGGAGTTTAATTTGAGGGTTTGGTAGTGAAAAAGTTTAATTTCGGTGATTTTTGGAGTGTAAGGGTAAAATCGTAATTTTTTCACTCACGGACAAAATTTGAGACTTTGAGAGAAGTTAGATCAAATTTGATAAATTGGAGGATGGTATGAGTATAAGGGATGAAAAATATGTCTATGGACAATTTTTCAGTTTTTGAGACAAAAATGTAATTTTTGACTTTTACGGGAGTAAAAGTGTAAATTTCAAAAATTACTCCACCAAGACTTTGGATAAGTCTGAGAATTTTATCTAAGCTATGGATATGTGGGACAAGTGTATGGTGAAAATTTGGAAATAAATGGATGGCTAGAATTTAAGGAATTAATAAAACAAAAAAAATAAATAAAATAATATTATATTATTTTAGCCTTAAAAAATGTCAAAATTCCAGAATTCTCATCTTCTTCAGCCGTCCAAACCAGGAGAGAAAAAGGGGGAAAAGAAATAAGAACCCTAGCTGAAAATTTTGAGGAAAATCAAGAGAAATCAAGAAATCAGGCATTAAAAAGGTAAATTTAATTGATTTTCCTTGTGATTTTCACTACCCATGCATTTTTTTCTCATTTTCATGCAAAATTAGAAAGTGAGAATGGACACCCATGCTGGCCAAACCTCCATGGATGAGTTTTGAACTTGAGTTTTGGTTGATTTTAATTGAATTAAGTGATTTTAGTTAGGTTAT
Organism: Theobroma cacao; assembly: GCF_000208745.1. Taxonomy (NCBI): domain Eukaryota; kingdom Viridiplantae; phylum Streptophyta; class Magnoliopsida; order Malvales; family Malvaceae; genus Theobroma; species Theobroma cacao. Next base: position 4,489,872 of record NC_030858.1, read on the forward strand.
ATTGAAATATAGCAAAAATAAGCTAGAGAAATAATTTTCTCCCATTGAAACCCATTATGCCGAATTTTCTAAGGGAATATTGTCTGCTGATCTTGATGTTTATTTGAGGAATTATGATGAATAATGATGAATTATGAGCCTAGAAAAATAATGAGAATTTTCGGAGCAAAAATACTAATTTTTACCCATTAGGGGTATTTTCGTAATTTACTATCGAGACTGATAATTTGCACCACACTGAGAAATATTAAGTCAATTTGGGTGCAATTGAGGTATAGAAACTGAAAAAAATTAATTTGGAGTTTAAACGGACGCGTATATCGATTTATCGGGTAAAAGACCGAAATATGCTAACATCTCGTTTAGGCAAAATTTAGACATTTTGCACTTCATATCATGCATTAGTAGTATAAATTAGTTTTATTTTGGTTTAGTACCAAAGTTGTAAACCTCTTAATTGTGCAATTTGTCAAGATGGCGAATCCTCTGGCAAGGGCAAAGAAATCGCACCCGATGAGTAATAGTTGGAGTACCCGAATTTAGTTTTCGAAAACTGTGAGTAAACTTATTGTCGTCTTAATTATCTAGAGTAGTTTTATACAATTATGTGATTTTATGAAAAATGGGTTTAAATGGTAAATTGCTATGTTTTAAGAAAAATTGTGATTTTATAAAATGATTTTATAAATTTTCTGAAAAATCGAATACTGATTTTGAAAATAGAGTAATTGGAGACTGCCTGCTTGTGTTGTAAATTTATGGTTTTAAATTGAATGGCTTATGACAATATATGAGCATGAATGGCTAAACTGATTTTGAAGTTAGAATTATTTATACTGTGTATTCAGCCTTGTGAGGCTAGGTTGCGATAAATTGCCTTGTCATGCTAGAATGAATTTTATTGATTGGTGGAGTATATATTAATTATTCACTGCATAGGGGGTTCCGTGGACCAGCCTATTAGAGGGGCACGGTAAACTCCATTATATTCTTACCTCGAACGGAGAGGCGCGTAGGGTATCTCCTGAGGTAAAGTTTAGGGTTCACTTCACGCCAAACCACCACGTGAAGGGGAACTCAGCCAACGCTAAGGAATGACTGTATTTTTCTCAAGCTAAAAATATATTTTAAGTGTATACAAAAATTTTAACAGCCTTGGCGGACTCGGTTGGATGCCCTGCGCAAGGTATCACCGAGTATGAGTTTTGGCACGAGCCAAAGTTTTAAGAAATTCATAAGCCAAGTTGATTACTCGATTTATATGGATTGATTTTATTTGGTTGAAATGAGTGTAAAGGTAATGAAATTACAATATGATTACTTATTTCAATTGTCTCTATTTACTCGCCTTTAGATAGTTTAGATGGTGTCTGTTTACTCACTGGGATTTTATAATCTCACCACCCTCAATTTCCCACATTTCAGGTTCGGGATAGCTAGTAGATAGCCGATTGCATCAAGGACTTCAGTTAGCCTTGCATTGTCAAAATTATAGGTTCAAGACTCGTATTTTATTTGTTAGTTGGGGGCCCACGTGTCATTGTAAAAGTAATTTTATACTTTCGTTATCTGATTTAAAATATTTATGAACATATTTAGCGTTTACACAATGTTTTTGGCGAGTTTTGATATTATGGAAAAAAAATGACGAAAATGCTCCTGTGAGTCAGAAAATAATATTTTATTATTTTGATTTGGAAACAACTTATGATTTTTTGAAATGCAAGATTTAATAACTGTCGCTCACCAGGAAGATGCGGAAGCTGATGCTAAGCCTTGCGGGGTTCCGATCGGTATTTGGGGTAATGAGTGCCTATCGGGATGTAGCGACGGTTGTCACGGGCTCGATGGGAGTTCCGGGTCGTGACATGATTTATCAAATGCTTACATTTCATCACGAGACATTTCAAAATCATTTAATGTTTTTTTTTCTTGGAACACTTCAATTTTTTTTTTCTTCATGCATGATATTCTAAATGACTTTTGGTGGTGTAGAGGGTTCTTTTGGTTAGAGAGAGATGACATGTTGCAATGAATGAATCGGGATGGGCTAGAGGCGGCAAAGAGAAAGACTGAAGCAGTCTTTGAAGCGTAAGTGCTTTGAGTGACAAGTGGTGAGGGATGAGAAAAGGTGGAAGAGATGACGGATAACGACAATTGGGAAAAGCTTGGAGGAATTTAGAGAAAGCTTTTCAGAGTAATCTCTGCTGGGTGTCCCAAAAAAATCCCCTCTTACCTTTCAAGTTCTCATATTTATACTGAGTAGGAATGTTTTCTTATGAGTTATTTAGGAGAACACGTTCAATCATGGGAAAACGTGTTTGTCATTAGGAGTGTACAAAGTCGGTTTCAGTTAGATTATTTCAAAAATTGATCAAAAATTTCAGCCATTTTAACCGACCAAATTGCACCCTCTCAAAATCGATTTCGATCAGTTTTTAAGGTAGTCGGTTTAGTCGGTTTCGAGGCGATTTTTATAGACTGTGGGCTTAGTTTGATTTGGGCTTGGGCTATGAAGATTCCATGGAATTGACTTGGGCTGTGAAGGTTGACATGGACTGTAAAAGATCCATAGAGTTAACTTGGGTTGTGAAAATCCATGGGCTAATAATGATCTTTGCTAATAATGATTAAAGATCCATAAGCAGCAAATGATTAACAATTCATGGGCAGCAGATGACATTAATTCCGTTGGGCTAATTCTTGAGAGAGTTTTATGCTTAACAATCCATGGCCAACAAACAGCCAAACACAATGACACATTGACAAAATAACTAACAAAAAAAAAAACTATGGTTTACCTTGCAGTGGTAGTAATTTTGACTGAAAAGCACCAGTTGAAGAATGAAAGACATCCAACTTTGTTAGTGGCTGTTGGTTTAGGGTTTAGTGAGAGGGAGAGTTAGAGCGGCGAAAAGTAGGGGAAGGAGAATTTAGGGGGGGTCAGGGGAAACCGGAAAAGGAATAATAGCAGCAGAAGCTGCTATTCTTTCTTTACCCTTATGGGTGGCGGGGGGGGGGGGTTACTGAGGGGTATTACGGTATTTCCCCCCCTCTTGACAAAAAAAAAAAAGGACCGACGTTTAGTCGGTTGGTTTAGGGGGAAGGAGTCCCCCTAAGGGCTGAGCTGATCAATCAATGGTTGCTATTGGAACCGTCGGTTACATTAACTAACGGTTTTGATCGATTGCTCGGTTGCAACCGACCGTCGCCTACCCTTACTTGTCATGGAAAAACAGTTAAAGAACAGTTTACAAGATATTAAAAGAATGATCACGTAATTAGGTAATGGGCGTAAGTTCTGGATAAATGGAGCAGTAGCATTTGAAAGTGTGTCACATATATTTTTAAGGAGTAAGGAAAGAGAAAATGGTAAAGCACATGTACTTCAAGGAAAGGTTAAAAAGAAGTCCTCTTAACTATCTTTATATCTGAGCCACCAAGCCAAACTCTCTAGAACATCTCAAATGTGAAAGTAACTCATGAACCTGCCACTTATTCTGAGTTACTTTCACTTTTCCGTACAAATAGCTATTCTATGCTTATTCCTGTGTGTTTCTGTGCTTGTAACGCTCTTTGATTGCGCTTGGAACGCCCTGGGCGCTTCTGTGCTTAGAACGCATTGGACACTTCTACACTTGGAACACCTTTGGACGTTTCTGGGCTTGGAACTCCCCTGGACACTTTTACACTTGGAACACTTTTGGACATTTTTGCATTTGGAACACCCTTGGGCGCTTTCACACATGGAACATCCTTGGGCGCTTTTACTCTTGAAACATCCCTGAGCGTTTCTACGCTTGGAACTCTTTGGGCAGTTCCACGCTTGGAACTCTTTGGGTGCTTTCGTGCTTGGAACACCCCTAGTGCTTCTGCACTTGAAACGTCCCTAGTGATTCTGCGCTTGGAACACCTTTAATGTAATTTTCCTATAAATAGTACTTTAAAAATAATAATTAACCAAAATTGGGCACCTCTTATGTGGTTTGTTTTTAACTTGTTGGCATTGGAAAGCATTGAATGTCAATATCATTACCTTCTTTTTTTCCCCCTTAGAGATGCAAATCTATTCTAATACGAAAGAAGAGAAAAGAGCATTTCGTGTCTTTACTTCTACCAACCTGAATACTAAGTTAAATACGTTGCCATACTATTTGCTTCTTTTATGCATTTGTGACAAAAGAAAGAAGGCCTTTTAAGGCCTGGTGGACCAACAAATCTTGGGTATTATAATATTTTTAATAGAAAAGTCCAATGGAGTCCAAATGAGCCTAATAGTTGGCCCTTGTAAGCTGTACCCTTCAAACCCCAAAGCCCAAAATCAAATTCTTCCCCCTAAAAACAGAGCTGTTTTAAGTCAATGGCATACCGAGGAAGTACAGTTGTCAACTTGTGAATGGTAGGTTACGGTAAAGTTCCATTGTTACTACTACTTTTCTTCTAGTGGGGCCAACAAAGCTGATTCTGCTCAGTCCAGTCTGGTAGGCGCAAAAACACCTGATTCCATTGTCTTCGCGAACTGCCTGCTCTTCAAACCATCCAATCCTAACTTACATCACATTTGGACAAATCCCAATCTCAGACACGATTGCAATGGCAGATCAGAAGCCAAACCCGCCGCACTCGCGGTCAGGTAAGATTTTCCTTTCCCCCAATCACGTCCATTCTTGACAACAGTCAAGTCCTTCCTCCTCCCCTTTTTGTCTTTTACTGAATGGATCATGAATTTAAATGACAAAAGTTAGAAGAAAAAGTGTTGATTTGTTTCTTATGTGACTAGCCATCTTTTGAGTCTGATTTTTTCGATCTTCATCAAACTATTCTCTGTCTGGTTGTTGAGAAATCTCAGCAAACAAATGGCAATGATATCTTGAATATGTGAGACTATTTGGTTTCGACTGTAGAGGACAACATCTGAGTAAAATTGAAATCTTGTGATCTTTGGGTGGAATTTTATTGGTCTCTTTTGATTTTCCAATTTGTTTTCTCTGCCATACCATCGGAAACCAGGAGTGCATTTGTTTCCTTGTTCGTGCTCTGCAATTGTGGTGTTCTTCAATTTGTCATAATCTTTTTGCTGGTGTTCTGCACCTTTCCATGGCTGAATATATTAGTGGTGGTTTTGATTGATCATATTGAATGCATTATGTGCCATATAATGTTTGTACAGTTATTGAACTTTGTTTGAAGTCTAATTGAGATTTATAAACTATATTTGTGGTGATAGGAGATGAGGATGTAAAAGCACCTAATATATTTGAAAGAGCAAAGGAAGAGATTGAAGCAGTGATTCATTCCGGAAAAATACCTCATTTTCATAAGGAAACTCATGGAAAGCGTAATGATATTGATGAAAATACCCCATTGGAGGATGTGAAAGCGCCTAATGTGTTCGAACGAGCAAAGGAGGAGATTGAGGCCCTTGTTGAGACAATCCATCTCAAGAAAGAGTCTCACACTCATGATGATGAAAGGTTGGAATCTAATATTTCTCCTTTGAATGGAAATTGAGAGTCAAATGAGGGTGCCTTTTCTGGATACTTAATTTCACATCACAATGAATTTTCAGGGACCATTCTACCAAGGCAGAATCGAACCATGAGAAACCAGGTTCTTTGCTAGTTTTTTGGCTCATGCTTATTTCTTAAATATCTTTTTCAAGCTCTGGATAGTTTTAAGGGCTACGATGATGAACTTTAGTGCTATATGTGCTCTGCTTTTTGTTGGCAGAAAATGGTGCCAAGGCCCCCAATTTGATTGAAAGAGCTAAGGAAGAGATTGAAGCAGTGATTCATACCGGAAAAGTACATTTCCATAAGGAAACTCATGGAAAGCGTAATGATATTGATGAAAACACCCCATTGGATGATGTGAAGGCACCTAATGTGTTTGAACGAGCAAAGGAGGAGATTGAGGCTCTTGTTGAAACAATCCATCACAAGAAAGAGTCTCACACTCATGATGATAAGAGGTTGGAATCTGATAAACTGAATATGAGAATCAAATATTGAACTTTTAAGGGGTCCTTTTTCTGGATACTTAATCTAACATCACACTGAATTTTCAGGGACCATTCTCCCAAGGCAGAATCGAAACACAAGAAACCAGGTTCTTTGCTAGTCTATTGGCTTATGCTTATTTCTTAGATATCTTTTTCAAGCTCTGGATAGTTTTAAGGTTATGATGAGAAACTTCTTCAGCGCTATACGTGCTTTTTTATTTCTTACATTGGCAGGAAATGGTATCGAGGCCCCCAATTGGACTGAAAGAGCTAAGGAAGAGATTGAAGCAATCTTGCACCATGAGAAGTCACCACATCAGCATCACAAAGAAACTCATGGGAGGAATGATGACATTGATGAGACCACTCCACTGAATGAAGTTAAAGCGCCTAATGTTTTTGAGCGACCAAAAGAAGAAATTGAAGCGATTGTTGGAGCAATCCATCCGACGACAGAATCAAAAGGTTTTGTTTCCTCACCGAAGGAAGATGGGGGATTTAGGCACTGCATGGGAATGGGGTTGGAAAAACTATGCCATCCTTGGGGTAGCAAGAGAGATTAATACCAAACTTTTTGTATAGTTCTGATGGTTCTTGCCTATTTGTGAAAATTGCCATTCGTCAATGATTGTTTCAAGAATTTGGTAAATCCATTGTTTTTTCCATTTCATTTCTGTATCTCTGTTGACGCTGCATATAATTTCGGTGCGTTCATTATTGGAAGTATTTTACATAGAGTTAGCTGGTTCTCTGCAATTTTCGTCTCACTCATCCCATCCACAGATTATATACTAATATTCGTTAGCATCATTTTTCATTCCATTTTGATTCCTGGATTTGATACAGGCCTTTCTAATCATAAACTAAAGGTTATACTATGTAATCCTGTGTGTTTAAAGCAACCCTTTGCCTGCTCCCTAACAAGATGTGGTCACGTACAATCATTGTTAAGAAAGTTGAAGATAAATGCCAACATGGCTTGTCAAGCTTGCCTTGACATTACGTTTGAGGTAAATTTTGACAGATTCATGCTGCTGGATTGAGATATTTCCAGCTCTGCTTGCTGACAAAAGTCAATTTTTGCAGCCATTTCAATTACATCAGGCTCCCACGATTGTTTCCTTAAATGCACATGCATCTCTCTGTTCAATGAATCATCGTAAGCATGATTGGAGCTCATCAATTCCATCAATTACTGCTCCCCACAAAAAGAGAAGTAAAATGGAATCTTTGTGGCATTGGTCTCAGTTTTCTGTTATGCTCCTTTCTTGTTTAATTCCCCATCACTGAATTTTAGTCTAAGTTTTGGATTCATTGGAAACCCAATGGTGAATGATTGGAAAAAAACAATATTTGATGACTCTTTGGATTGAAGTATAAGAATTGAATACGTTGGGATTGGCTAGAACTTTTCAAATTCAAGCGAAGCCAATGTCCAGGTGACCCTGGTCACTGACGATTGCACAGCAAAAACTATGGCTTAAAAAATTGAAAAGACTGACGGAACGTGACAACGACCGCAACAGAACCTTCAGCTTTGAGCTGTTATCATATATGTACAGTACAGCACAAAACCCCCGACGACTTCGTATAAAACACGATATTTTAATATACTAGAAAAGTGGCCTAATGCTAATGGTTGGTTCTGAGAATAAATCCTAGCCGTTAAATCCAGATTCAGAAGGAAGATGAGAAAAAGGGCAAAAATGCGGTGATCCTGATGTACGGACGTGAAGCCGGGGGAAAATGAATCCATGATTCCTATGATCATGATAAAGGCAACCTTAAAAAGAGGGCAAATGAAGAGAACAATCTAACAAAAGTATCTAACTCTTCCTCTTTATGTTTCTTTATAACTTGTTCGTCACGCCCATGTTCCTTTTCCCAGCTGAAGCTAGCTCTTCCTCTCTCTCTGTCCTTTGACTTTCTTTCCTCTCAGTAATCCATGGCGGTTTCTCTCAATTTCCTTTTCCTTTAGTTCCACAACTCAAAGCCCCCTTTTCCATCGCAGAATCCTCCGTCTCTCTGAACCGTTTCTTCTTCAGCTACCAACAGAAATGCCTTTGAGTCTCAAATAGTTTTCCTTTTTTTTTTCCTTATGGATAACAGAAATGGCTTTTCGGATTCAAACGAAATCAGCAACAACAGCAGCACGTGCTGCATCGCGGCAGCAACCAACAGCGAAACGCTCGCTTCATCAGAACCGTTGAACACTCCCGCCATAGCAGCTCTTCAAATTCTTTCCAGAAACCTCGAGTCCGTTTTCGAATCAACGGACTCCGATTCCTTATACTCCGATGCCAAAATTGGGCTTTCCTCGGGCCGTGAAGTCCCCGTCCACCGCTGCATTTTATCGGCGAGGAGTTCCGTTTTCAAGACCGTGTTTTCGGGGCTAAAAGATAGAGGAGCTAAGTTCGAGCTGAAAGAGTTGGCTAGGGACTATGAGATTGGCTATGATTCTCTTGTTGCGGTTCTGGCTTACTTGTATAGTGGAAGAGTGAGATCGTTGCCGAGAGGCGTTTGCGTTTGCGTTGACGATGATTGCTCCCACTTGGCTTGCAGGCCGGCTGTTGATTTTGTGGCTGAAGTTTTATACGCAGCTTTTACTTTTCAGGTCTCTGAATTGATTTCCCTTTATCAGGTCAGTAACTACTCATGTTTTTAGCCTTTCTCAATCATGTTTAAGTCTTAATTATATAGTAATACTACGAATTTGTAAATTTGTGAGGAATTATATAGTTTGGGGAAAAAAAAGTTATGATGTTATTTTCTTTATACATTCCAGTAATTTTTGTCAAAACTAATCCCTATAACAATTTGCAAGTTTTGATTTTCAGGGTTCGATTCATATTTAGTTTTGCTATTTGCTTTTTCCTTTAAAAAGCAAAAGAGTATGTTTTGTGGTGAACAACAGAATGTATGCTTTAAGTAATGTTTGAATGAATGTTATATTTGAGTTGTTTGCTTATTTTAAGATTTTGCTTTCTTTTTTTTTTTAATTTGTGCTCTGATTTTGATTCCAGAGGCATCTTTTAGACATTATCGACAAGGTTGAAATGGATGATATATTGGTGGTTCTTTATGTTGCAAATATGTGCGGTAATACTTGTGAAAGATTGCTGGCAAAGTGTATAGAGACTCTTGTAAAATCTGATGTTGATATTGTAACACTTGACAAGGCCTTGCCTTATCACATTGTGAAACAAATCATGGATTCCCGTCTGGAACTTGGTTTGGACAAGCCTGAGAACACAGGTTTTCCTGATAAACATGTGAAGAGGATACATCGTGCTTTGGATTCGGATGACGTTGAATTAGTGAGAATGCTACTGAAAGAGGGTCATACTAATTTAGATGAGGCAAGTGCACTTCACTATGCCGTGGCATACTGTGATGCGAAGACCACAACTGAATTACTTGACCTTGGACTTGCTGATGTTAACCGTAGAAACTCAAGGGGATACACTGTGTTGCATGTTGCGGCAATGAGGAAAGAGCCTAAGATTATAGTATCTCTTTTAACCAAAGGTGCCCGGCCATCTGATCTCACCCTAGATGGTAGGAAAGCTTTTCAGATCTCAAAGCGACTCACCAGGGCTGCAGATTACTATATGTCTACTGAGGAAGGAAAGGCTTCTCCAAAGGACCGTTTGTGCGTTGAGATACTGGAGCAGGCAGAAAGAAGAGATCCATTGCTTGGAGAAGCTTCTCTTTCTCTTGCCATGGCTGGTGATGATCTACGGATGAAATTATTGTATCTTGAAAATAGAGGTAATTTTCAGATCATATTCAAATCCTTTTCCTTTTCATGCTAGCTGCTTTATCTTGGATGGCCCTTCTCAGTTACTTTCTTCAAATGGTCAGGTTTTTAGCCATTAGAATTCCCATTTCTTTATAGTTTCAACCTATGATTTTGCAGTAAGGAGCCCTTTGTTTTTTCCTTTGAATCTCCAATATGTGTTTTTACCGGTGAGTAGTCATGCAGGTGATGCTGTGGGCTTCCATCAGTCATATTTACTTGTCCAAGAAAATAGTTTTATACAGACCAAAAGTCGGTAGAGAATAGCAACGTATTGCAATTTGTGAACCAGAATGGAAAATAACAACTTCGACGGAGTGAACAATGTGCTTTTGCTTTGCAAGGAAATGCTGACCACACCTATTATCATAGGAAATGTTAGACCAATGCAAAGGGAATTAAGGCAATTACCTGACTATTATAATAGTACTATATACTTAACACAGTGAAATTATTGCACACCAAAATTCTCTTTTTCTCTTGCTCTTCTAAATCAAAGTATGAAACTCCTCTCTTCTCTCTCTCGACTACTGCAAGTTTGTCTATGCTTGATTTATTCATTCGTTCTTTGGTTTAGGTCATTAGTTGAAAATCTGAATGCCACATAGATGTGGTTTTTCCTTAATCACTGATCGCATTAAACAGAGAAGAATAACAATAACTAGAACAAGAACAAACCGAGTTATTTCTCTCCGAACACATGGGGTTGGCAATGTAGACCGCATTGTCTAACTGTGCCCTATTTATAACCCTGTCTTGAATGGTTTCAGTAAACGTGAAAATGAGATTTTTTTTTTTATATAGTATTAGAGAAGAATTAAAAGAAAATTAATGATAGCATAGTTCCACTACTCTTATAGCATGTTTGGTTCGCAGAATGGAATGGAATAGAATAGAATAATTATTTTGTGGAAATAGAATAAGGAAGGAATAGAATAGAATGACTATTATGTAGTTTGGTTTATGGAATGGAATAGGGTAGGAATTGTTATTATAACTTATTTCTAATGTTTGAGTGGTAGGAATAATTTTGAAAAAATTAAATTAAAAAATAAATGATAAAATGACAAAATTACCTTTTATTATAATTTAGTAAACTAGACAAAATTACTCATTATTATAATTTAATAATATTTTTCTTTTTTAATCTTTTAATTTTATTTTCATTAGAAATTTAAAAATTTATTATTAAATTATTATTATGATTTTTTTCCAATTTCTTTTTATTTTTTCTTTATTTGTATTTTCATTTTTTAATCTTTTAATTTCTATTTTCATTAAAAATTTAAACATTAATAGTTTATTATTAAATTATTAATATAATTTTTTAGTTTAATTTCTTTTTACTTTTTTCTTTATTTTCATTTTATATTTGTAGGTCGTAATTATTTTCAATAAATAAAGATATTTCTGTCCAATAAATTTTTGACTCTATTCCATAGTCATGGAATAGTTATTATCATGGGGAGGTGGGGACTGGTCAAGCCAAGATTTTGAGGTGTAGCCATTCTTCCTCACCTCAAAAACCAACCAAACAAGAGAATAAAAATGAGCAAGGAATGAGGGAGGAATGGCTTAGCTATTCCCCGTACAAAACTTGCCATTAATTTTCTTTTCTTTTGAATTGTAAATATTAGCTTGGTATGTTTTTGCCTTATTTTCTTCCACAATATCAGCATAGAGTTTCTGATCTTTCTTTATTGGATAGATAGGTAGTTTGGTTGTTGAAAAGAGATATCTCTCTGTCTCTGGTGAATATGTCAATTGGTGGAAACAACAAAATTAAAAGAAAGCCTAGGCAAATTTATGCTAGGATATCTTTCTGTTGAAAAATGTATTGTGCTAAGTCAGCGTTTCATCTCTGGACTCAAAACCATTAACACCTTCTACTTCGTTATGAATTGTTAATGATTTAAGCCAGAGGTTCACTGGCCATATCATAGAGTCAGAGGATTGGGGGTTTTAAGTTTGTCCTTCTTCTCTACTGATGCGGTCCCAAGTTATTTGCAACCCTGGAAGCATCTCTACCTATATCTAATTTTGAACTCTCCATCATATTTCTTATTGTTGTTGAAAAGTGATGGTTATGTTATCGATTTCTTACTTACCTTACATTTTGCAGTTGGATTGGCAAAACTTCTTTTCCCCATGGAAGCAAAAGTTGCGATGGACATTGCTAAAGTGGATGGAACATCTGAGTTCACATTAGCCAGCATCAATTCCAACAAATTAAATGATGCCCAAAGAACAACTGTGGACTTGAATGAGGCACCTTTTAGAATTCAGGAGGAGCATCTAAATAGGCTGAAAGCACTTTCTAGAACAGGTACCGACTGATGCTTTACATCAATATTTTCTCTTTTCCTGTTAATGCCCCAATTCATTTTCTTGGGTTTCTCCTTGCCAAAGAATCACATGATGAACCAGTGTAATGTCCTGGTAAGCTATTTCAGGAGTTGTAGATTTTGAGCGTCAGACTAGCATATTGACATTAATTTGGAAAAATTTGAATAAACATCATGTTGATGAGTAACTGCATTTACTCTAAACCCCTCTCTCTGTGGCAGTGGAGCTCGGCAAACGCTTTTTCCCTCGTTGCTCAGAAGTGCTGAACAAGATCATGGACGCTGACGACTTATCTCAGCTAGCATGCGGAGGAAATGACACTCCAGAGGAGCGACTTGTTAAAAAGCAAAGGTACGTGGAACTCCAAGATGTACTGAGCAAGGCATTCAATGAGGATAAAGTAGAGTTTGACAGATCAACTATCTCATCTTCTTCTTCATCAAAGTCAATAGGGGTGAGCAGACCTAATGGTAAGCTAACTGGTAGTGGTAGGGGCGGTTAGACCATAGGCCTAATGCAATCTTTTGTAGTTGTATCATAATAATTCCGTTTCTTTTTGACCTTTGGTTATTTTTTGGGTTTTTGCTTTGTATACTATAAATTAGAACATCATTGATCACAGGAAGATGTGGACAAAAGATACCGTTAATTTGCTTTTCTTTTCTTTCTTTTTTCTTTTTTTTTTTAAACTTTTTGCTTTTTGAATAGGTTCAATGTTAAATTATTACTTTTTTCTATGATAAAATATTAAACCATTACTTAAGTAATGTAGTTTAAACTTGAATTAATTAATCCTACAAAAAATTTAAAATTTTATTAATGAGTGATAAATTATAATTTGTCACTACATAAACTTATAGACTAGCAATGGAATGTAGAAAATTGTATAATATTTCTGACAAGATTAATGATTAATTGCCTGTCCAAGAATTAAATGGCCGGCCCACAAATCCAACCTGTTTTAAAAGCAGTTGAAACCCAATTGGATGAAACCCCTAACAACCTAAAAGCGTCGTGATTGCTTCCCAGTTCTCAATCGACTTCGCTCCCACTTTTAGATGCTATTTAGCTCTTGGTTAGATTTCAGATTATGCTAAATACGTGCCGGTCTTCCCTTCCCCTCTGACAACCCTTTAGCCACTTCCAAATCTTACCCACCATCGTCTAACTCGAGGCAAAGCTTTGAGCAGACATTGGTTGGTTTGAACCTTCTAGCGAAGATCAAATCATGAAAAAAGCTTTACAATATCAATTAAATTATTTGCTTACTGATATGAACAAATTTCAATTATTTTACGCAGTACTTATCCGACCCTTTTTGAGGGATTATTCCAGGATTTACTAGTCTGAGAATAGAAAGAACCGTCATCGTCACAACAAAATTTCAACAATCACATCAAAAGCAGTTGTTTACAAGTTCTAATCATTATAGCCAAGTAATATTTTATATTAAATAAAGTTATAATCTCATCTTAGGAAATTTTAAAATAGAATAAAGAATGGTTAAATTGAATAAGACACGTATTAGACTTTGAAGGACAATAATCCACTATAAAAGGGCAAAACACCTTTTTTGGGAACAGATTTTCTGCTATATTAAAGTCTAGGGTGGCCTAATATTAGTGAACAGCACCACAAGTTGCCCCACCAGTGCAGCTGCCAGCAACGTGGTTAATTAGTTATCTAAACAAATTTCTATTTGGAAGGGTAGAAAATTGAGTGACTAAAGCTAGGAAAAGTTCCATACACTTGTTGCGAACAATCACAAACAACTGAATAACAAAGACAGCATATATGGACTAGGTAACAAGTGAGGTATAAAATCCACAGGTTGCTTTCATGTAAGCTAAGCATCAAATATGCAACACCTTGATTTCAACTTAAAAAAGTGAAATAGCAGAAATAGAAGAGGTATTCAATGCCAAAAGAACCAGGTTGTTGTATATATGGTATAGGGTAGAAATTTTTACAACCTAAAGGACAACAGTAGTAAAAAGAAGAGGCAATTAAGGAAAGAAAAAAGGGAAATATAGAAAAATATGAACATTTCTAACAGGGCAAATGTCACCGTGGTATGAACATTTGTTCCCATCAGCTTCAAGCCTTCAACAAGATTCATGGAAGAGCCATTTCATTTTTAGCTCTTGAGACAGTTTGCTATCATGGATGAAGAAAAAACGAAAGGCAGCAGCAGCCATTCAACTTCCTGCAACCATTGGCGTTTACAGTAAGATAGAAACCATAAATAATTATTACCATTAATTTATAACAAGAGCAATTAAGATACAGACCATTTGGTTAGTGAAGGCGTGGATCAGACACAGCCAGTTTGCTCCACCAGCTCACTTGCAAATCCACCCCAGCTACACGGCTTCCAATTGATCAAATCCTCCAACTCAAGATAAATCTTAGAATCATTCACTGATAGCTCTTCATTTGTTACATTGTCTACAATTGAGCTTTCCCCTAGTAGGTTTTCAGACATAACATGATAGACAGATGACATTTCTGGCACACTGCTCTTTTGATCCTGAAGGGAACAGCACAACCCATCCTCCATGGAAGCCGAAAACTCATTCTCCATTTGGTTGTTGTTCTCCATACCATCAGGCAAATACTTTGAGAACTCATCAGGTTGCATTGATTCCAATCTCTCCTGATCAACTTGGTTGCTACACTTGACACTTTGGTCAGTCCCCATAGCCTCAGGCAAGCTCTTTGTGACTTGTGTCTCAAGCAATTTCCTTTTCTTGCTAAATTCCCCCTCATCAAGCTCTTTCTTTTGCTGCTTCCTCTTCTGAATCAGTTGCTGAATGAAGTTAGGAAATTTAGCTATTTTAACAAAGAAATTGCACATTTGTTGCTGCCTACACTCAGAAAACCGAATCCGCTCTTCAAAAACACTCAGCTGATGATTTGACTCTTCCTGTTGTTGTCTCAGTTTCAAAACTTCCAATTGCAAAGCACTCTGATCTTTCTTTAGAATCTCAAGCTCAGTTTCCAATCCAAAACTAGTTGAACTATTAGCACAAATAACTCCTCCCTGTTGCTGCTTATTATATCTACTTCTTCTCTCAATGTTTTTCAGCAAATGCTTCTTTCCTCCTTGAAACCCTTTATTCGCAAACTCCCATCTATCTGAATCAATCTTCCTAAACCCCTAAAAGGAAAAGAAACATTTTGTAGTTGACTAAAAGTTCAAAAAAAAGGCAGCAAAATTTTGAGAAAAAGGGGTAAAACTACTTACATAAGTGTTGAGCTGGCGGATGAAGCTGGAAAAATTCTTGTGCTTGAAATACTTGGGCAGGAGATTTTCAGAGAACTTATGAGAATCCCAAACAATGAAACTATTGCGGTTCACGCTCCAGGAAACAATCGGGTCGGTCTCCGGATCCTCTACCATCTCAAATGTTTTCCTCAAAAACGGCGGAGGACCCGACTCCTGCAACCCTTCTATCGGATTCGGCGAAACATCCGATGAACTAGAGGAAGACGACCCATTATTACTGATTTTGTTGCAATCCCCACCGTTCATCATATCATCAACCATTCCCATTTCCTCATCATCTTCCTCTCCGTGTTCCTCTTTAACTGATTTCAACAAAGCCACCTGATCTTCTCCGCCGCAAGTGGCTGCGCTACTTTCTGTTACCGCGGCCGGCGCCGCCACTGGCTCTTCCTTGACTACAATATTTGACTCGCTTTGATTCTCATTGTCTGGTTCATCTTCCATTTTCTTCGATTCTTTCAGCATCGATGTCGTGCAGCTCAAACCAAAGCCTTCTTCTCCACCTCCACTGTCAGGTACCACCGTTTTCTTTGTTTCTTTTGGAAGAATATTTATTTTTCTTAGAGGTTTTTCAAGTGGGTACGGCAACAAAGAAGAAATAAAGGGAAGGAAACTTGGAGGAGACAGTGGCAGTCTTCTGAGCTGAATATATATCGTGTCCAAAGGTGATTTAAGAGATATTGCCACGTTTCATCGCTCTTCGTCCTTTTCGCCATTTGTAGCTATCCTTCCTTGTCTCCACCTAATCCAAACCCCTATATTCTCTTCTATTTTCAGTCCCCCACCCCCCTTCTAAATCAATATTTCCCAATATGATGACGCCACGTGGATGAATGGAGAAGATTATGGTGAACTTGTTGTCGTTTTTCTGTGAAAGATGGGGAATTTTTTGCATGCAGCATCGTGTCAGTCTTTTTTCTATTTTTTTGTTGGGGGAAGCTGAGTACAGTCTGCGATTGTTATCTCCAAATCTTCACGGTGCAATCCCCGCCTCCTAGCCGTCCGATCTCCTCGCGGGGGATTGTGAGCGGACATGATCATGCGGTCGCTACACGACAAGCGTTCGGTCTTCCCTCTGCATGCTCGCCACGTGTCTGCATTCCTATCCATCAAAGTGTCCTAACCGTTGGCCGTTTATGGGTTCGGCCACAAAGCATTAATTTTGCGTAGTCTTCCCTTCTTTCGAAGAAGAAAAAAGATTGTGTAGTCTTTGGCGTACAAAATGGTATATAAAGTGAGCCAATATAATCTTGCCACGTTTTCGAGTGATGCGGTGGCGGTATTTTTGGGTAAAAAAGCTTCGAAGCACATCAGCACACTAATATCGATGGGAACCGTGCAGGTGGCACCGATGACCGAGTGGCAGTTGCTTGATGGGTTGGGCCCAAGCTTAAAATCATAGAGCGTGGTTTTTAAAAATAAATTTTGAATTATTTTAATGAAAAAAAGGAGCAGAGCCTTGTTGGTACATAGAAGTACCATAAGTTGATCAGTCCCCTAATTTGCATGCTTAGGCTAAAGCAGCCTCTTTTTGCTTCAAGCTTTTATTTATATTTTTTAAGTAAGAAATGGATTGAGGTATACGACAATGCCTTGATCTACTGTCACCTACTAAAGTATGTTGTTCGCCAGATTTTGCCTTTGCTCCATCAATTTCCTTTCTTTCGTCTATGTAATACCCCTAGTCTACTACTTTATATACTGTACTATTAGAAAAGAAAATTGCTATTAAGTACACCGAATTTTCTTTAAATTTTCAGTCTTAGAAAGAAAAAAAAAAAAAAAAGAGGGTCGGCAAAGAATTCTCTCTAGAAATTGAGAGATGAGGAATTTGTTAAATTTGTATTGGAGATGATGAGGACTGAAGAGAGTTTATCGTGCCCATTACCCACCGAGAGGGAAATAGGTAGGCAGACCGACTGGGCACGGAGTCTTTCACCTTACTCCTCATCTGATGATGATCGTTCCGATACCTCGCTTTGTCTCTTTGTAAATAACTACTAGTTTGTTTTTTTTTTCTTTTTTTGAAACTAAACTAGTATGTCTTTTAATACATTATAGTCCAAAAAAGAGAATTAAAATTCAAAAGTGCTTAAATCATCTTTCATGAAAATTATACTGGTACTGTATATATCTCTAAATAAACCCATAGATATTAGACTTTGAGTTCTAAGCTTTAAGCAGTTTGGCAAAGGCTGCTATCCATAAAGAGCAGACGGTTCTCTTGTAATAAAGTTAACAAGAGGTGGAAAGAGAATGGAAGAGATAAAACACATACACTCCGATAAGAAGGATAACGGAACATTTTCTGACCAACCCCTCGAATCAATGGACTGAAAATCCACTTTCATCCAAGGCGGTACACCAGTTGATTAAATAAAAGATGCATGTTATCCAGTCCAAACAAGTAATTTTTTTTTTTTTGATAATTAAGCACCTTTGTTGTAACCCAGGAGACATGAATTGCCAGGCAATTTTAGCGCATGGCAACATAGAAATTAACAGGAAGGCGTAGAGGTAGAGCCCGCATATTACACAAACCCAAAATCACTCCTTTTTTTTGTAGCTGTCGCCGTACGCCGTACCCATCTGATACACAATGGGACATGCTTTTTTTTTTCTGGATCTTTTTTTGGATTTTAAGAAATGGAATGCACAAGTTTAACTACCAGGTACTACTGGCAGGGGAAACTTGGCTTCATTGCCTCCTGCCAAGTGCAACTGTAATCCAGTTTGAAACCTGTGTTTCAATCTTGGATTGATCGGTTGATGATAAACATAAGGGAGTTACAGCAACCTGCCAATGCCATCCAATAAAATAAGACCAAATAAGCCATTAAGAAGAAAAGATGGATGAAGATCAGTTTTAGACAGAAGGACAATTCCAACTCACATATCCGTCTTCTACTGCTCTAAAATCTAGATTATCATCTGCATCTTCTGTCTCCTTTTCCAAGACCTGCTTAAATGCAAATGTATAAACTAATGATTATAGATGCGTATGGCTAAAGCTAAAATAATGCAGCCATTAAGGAATTCTGTGAAAGAGATAGGGAGTGGGGGAGCACTGCAGAAAGTAGCTTCAACATCAAATGCTTGCAGAATGCAGATTATTTGCTTTCGTATCTTTAAAAAGTAATGAATACTAAAAATAGCGGATTTGACAGATTGCTAAATTGTAGCAATATATATATATTTTTTTTTGCTTACCTCTAAGCGAAAGTATTTTTTGATTGTTTGTTGGCCATTCAGTTTTCCAGCAATACCAACAGATTCAATTTCAACATTCTGCCTATGTGAGTTCAAACGCCTTGCTGCACCCTGATAAATCCAAAAAGTGGGCCATTTAAAGCACCAATGCTAAAGCAAAGATCAAATTAGACCCCGGAGCATTTTTTAATGTAACAGATACTTACGGCTGCAGATGCATCTCGACTGAGTTGTGCAAGTTTAATACCAAGGCTTTGCTGATTAGACAAATATTGGCCAGCAGCAGGATGCCTATTTGCTGACACAGCTTTCCAGCTTAAAGGGGACCTCCATAGGCTCTGCCTGGTCAATTTGAATCCCTGTGAAACACACATTGTGCAAACAATATATGAACCTGTTTGCAATTAGAAAGACAATGGTAGATTTGAGAATTGATATAACTGTCATTAAACCAAATTCAAGCTTATGTAATATACTTCTACTTGGCTTCAACCATCTATAGATGCCTAATTTATTTACAGTATTATTCCAACTTTACTCATGTAACTTGTCACACCAGCAAGAAATACATCATCCAGATTGCTTTCCCAACGTACAAATAAGTAAAAGTGACCAGGGAGTTTGAACTGTCTCTACATATTTGCAAGCAGCAACTCTTTCGACCTGTTTATCTTAAATTTTCAGTATGGAAGTCAGAGTAACTATATTTACTGCAAAGGTTTACCTTGTTTGCTAGGGGACAAGAAGGGATTTGTATATTCAGTAAGCAACTTTCCGGGAAATTTCTCCTCTCAATATCCCTTACAGCTGCGAATATTAAAGGCAAACAGACATTGGCCGCATTCTTCAAATCACTTTCACAGCTCACCTCTTTCTTCCTAAAATTATTATAAACATAAATTCATCATTGATCCACAAAACACTGGAAAATACTAAAATTCAGAAAGAAGATACTAATATTTACCAGTTGAATGACAGGCAAAGAGATGGCACACCACAAATTAGTGCCTCTCTAGCAGCAGCAACAGCTCCTGAGTAATACCTAATAGTAATAGTTCATGTACATTGCAAAGTAAAAAACTTAGATTTGAGACAATGGCCATCAAATTTAACAAAAAGATCTAACAAAATAACGGGAAGACAGGGCACAGGCTATGAAGACAACATATCACTTACATATTACGGCCACCGCTGGATCCTCCGTTAATTCCACTAATCAACTATAGATAGAAACAATAAAAAAAAAAAATACAACTATAAGAAAAGCATTGATTCTGAAACATGCACAATCTCAATTCTCAAAGCAACAATTAAAAAGTGCATACCAAAACAGGCTTCGACCATGAAAACAATGCTCCGGACAGAGCTAACGAGACACAATCCACAGGAGTTCCTGATCATGAACACCGGAAACAAATTTCATCTTTCATAATCTCTACCAAATGAAATCCAGAAGGCGTAGACTAAACACGGTAAACCACAATGATAAAACGAACACAATTACATGTTAGAAATAAATGACTGATTTACAAAGGTTATGTACAAAATATGACGGCCACATGGTGTGATTTTGAATCAGTCACATGTAACATTAATATCATATTTACTTACTTGAAGTACATTCAATTGTTAATTACACAAAAGTCTCTTTGTGACTGTAGAATTTACTTTTTACTACATTTTGTTTTTCATTTCAACTGCAGAGTTACCTGAAACTTCAAAAGCAGTGGCACCGTTCATTTCCACTGAACATACAGCAACCGTCTCACGCACCGTCACGGAATGACCGGCAACCGATTTATCCCTGCAAAGAAAAAACAGGCCTCTGCTAAGATTCACTCTGATCTGGTTCAAAACTAAGAAAAAGTTTACGTCATTAAACCACATTGTATCAATAGTTTAAAAGAAAAGATGCACTGAAATTTTGAACAAACTGACGATTGAGGAGCGCAGACGTGGAGACTGAAGCGACCGTCGGAGAGCAGAGCTTGAACGAGGAAAGTGAGGCCGGGTGAATCGATTCCTTCACCATTGGTGATCAGAAGCACTGGCTTAGAGCAATCTGGCTCCACGTTCGCCGTGTTTGGCTTGGCATTTCGTGAACGGGAAGATAATGAGGAGGTTGAGTCGAAGGAGTTGGTGGATTGGTGTTCCACGGCGTCGTTTCGGGATATCAGAACTTGCTGGAGATTGGAGATCAAAGAAGGAGGTAGGAAGTTGTTCTTCACGGAAGTGGTCATGTTGATTGTTCACAGACAGAATTTGGTTGTTGTGATTGGATTAAACTATGCTTCTTTTCTTTGGTGTGTGGGAATTTTGCCGAGAGGAAAATGGCATTGGGCTTTCGGATTTTTATAGATGGGTGCTGGAGGCTTGTTGAAAGGGAATCCGGTTCAGTGAAGTTACTGAACCGGTCGTTTTCCTTTGCGGCGGTTAATTTCACTTGGGCTATGCTAACGTGCCCATCTTTTCTCTTGTCTTGCAAGATCACCGACCGCTGATATGCTTTCCTGCCTTTGCAGCCGTGATCTATCAAACCAACTTTTGTTGATCAAAACATAAGCAGTAGTTTAGAAAATATTCAGACCTAATATTCCATCAAGATACAGGCTAATCATTGTACATTAAGTTGTGTTCTTAT
Organism: Theobroma cacao; assembly: GCF_000208745.1. NCBI lineage: Eukaryota > Viridiplantae > Streptophyta > Magnoliopsida > Malvales > Malvaceae > Theobroma > Theobroma cacao. The sequence goes on from NC_030858.1 coordinate 4,511,158, forward strand.
TGGCCAAAAAAAAATTTGAGTTTTCCAATATTTTTTGGTTTCTTTTTTTTTTTCCCCTCATTAACTGTAATTATAACAAGGACTTGTGGGCGGGGCCCAGATTTGATTACAAGCAGCAAAGTCACATGAGCCTCTTGATTGAGCTTTCCTGCAAACAGTGTGGACCAATTTCATAAACAAAGGGAAGCAGAAGCAGTGGTTTGATGCTTCAAAGTCAGAAAGTTAAATTTGTGTGACATCATCAACTTCTCTGGCCTGGTCTGATCGGGTAATGCCTTGATGCCTACCAATCCCATTGCCATGGCCATGTCATCATGTTTGATGGATGATGCCTACTTATTTCTCCGTCAAATTGGCTCTTCTCCAACGACACCTAAGTCTAGGCCACATGTATCAATCTTTGAGGGATAGAGTAACGTGAATTACTGCGATAAATAAGGGTGTTTGTGTGTACTAATGATATAAAGCATTAGGTGTTAAGTTACCATCTCTGGTAAAATCCCCCTGTTTTCTTGTACCATCTGTTTCTCAATTATATAAGATTGTCTTGGAGGGGGACAACCTGCAGAAAAGGGTCGTGCAGCGTACCCGAACTGACACCATCCATTTCACGTAGTTTCAACTTTCAGCACATTAACATTTGACAAATGAACCGTGATTTTTGGCACAGTGGTTCTTCGATAAGTGAGGATCATAGTCAATTAGCAAAAGAGACAAATCTCTAAGAGGGAAAACGTTTGAATTCATGATCTTCACGATGGAAAAGAAGAACTTAGTTTAATCCGAGAGATTCAAAAAAATTTGAATCTGTGAATGAAAAGCAAAAAGAGAAAAAGAACTTGATAAAATGGACATTTGATCCTTTTTATATGATTTAGCATTTTCACACTTTTGGGTGAAGGAGGCTTCGCTTTTCATAAATATCAAACAAGAGGGGCCAACCTTACACCAAGAAGAAGGCTTCTTAGCCTTTGCCAAGGGTAATAATGCATTTTCTTCAAATTAAAAGCAGACGGCTCCACCTTCCTTAATCCATGCACTCCTGACTCCACAGTGAGTAGAATCATTCACATGCACACAGCTGAACATAATTCAAATAAGTAGTTTAGCATTTGTACAGATCAAATTTCATTTTTGGTTCCCGAAACCAGAGACAATAGTGACATCGAAACCTTTTACCATCTTCATCAGATCCAAGACTACTTGGATTATTAGGCTACAACATCTGAAAAGTAAGAGATCCGTAGTCTCAAGCTGTTCAATAATTCTTTGGTTCCATTTGGTCAGGAAATGCAATATCTACAGAAACCTGCAAACTTGCTTAAAGCCAAAAAGATAAAACCGAAAATACAAGAGAAAAAAGATTAATCTTTCTCATGAGAGACATATGCTACAGACTCAAAACTGATAGAACGAATGCTAAGAGAATAGAGATCCCTACTGTAACTTGGGTAGTTTTCCTTCAGATTGAAGTGATTTACTCTATGACTTCTTTCTCATCTATAATGTCATATATTTTGTTGTATAAGGCAATGCATTCATAAGCTAACTTCGTACAGCAAAATCAATATGCAATTAATTTAACTTGCCTTCGCTGAAGGAAATGAAATCATGACATGTTTTTCCCCTAAATTTGCTCAGTTTGCTAGTCAGTAACTTATGAGAACCCAGGCTCAACTAAATCAAAGAATAAAACATAAGGAACTAATGAGGATGAGATTTCATATTCACTAAGCGCACCCTAGTGTTATAGATATTTAGCCAAAAGGAGATTGGCAAAACTTGAGATTCTTAGGCTGCTCACTGCAAGAAGTAACCTCACTGAATAACAGAGGCTAAATGGGGCAACCTGAGAATTTTACTGGAAGCCCAGATTTTAGAATTTGGAGGAAGAAGATTAAGACTTATAAATTTCAAGGGAAAAGAAGTATTTCACCTCCATCAATTGGTAAAGCGGCAGCGATGATAACCCAGCTATACCATGAATTGTTATGCTCAACAGTTAGCCCCTACCCTGTTAACTGACAGCAGAAACTAATGAAACTTATTAAATGCTTCACCTACTTAACTGGCACTGGAAATAACTGAAATGAATGCTATATAACGGCAGATATACAGACACAACTAACCAGCCTTCCCATTTTATAGATTTAATCAATTCTTATTCACACCAAAATAACCATGTATAATCCCACCCCAACCCCCAAACCAAAACCCATTTTTCAAATGCTTTATCCATACCACCCATTATAACATAAGCGATCACATCTGCTTTATTTTCCTGCCAACGCTAGACAAAATATCCAAAAGCTTTGAAGTTTCTGCCAAGTCACTTTTTGAACCTTCATCGTTTCTGCTATCCCTTGTTTCACTCTTAACCCCAGTACTGACAGCAGACTGATTTTTCTTCATTCCAGACTCAAACTTTGCTGCAAATGCTAGAGTAGACATCAGTGCCTTCTGAACTGAGTTTGGTGTGTTTTTATGTGAAATCTTCTCTGAAGATTGACCCAAAGCAAGCGGATAAGCTGCCATCTTCCACGGGATTGGATTGGAGCTGTATTGTTTATCAGACAAATGTTGGCTTTCATTAAAAGATTGACTGTTGACATCATCAAACTTTTTTGCAAATGCTAGAGTAGAAATGATAGCCTTCTGAGCTGTATTTGGTGTGTTTTTATGTGATAACCACTCTGAGGATTGACCAGAAGTTTGTGGAGAAACTGGTGACCTATATGATATTTCACTAGAGTTACGTCGTTTATCAGATGCATAATTACTCTTCTGAAGAGATCCATTGTTAACAATATCTGAACTGGAAGGCATGCTAGCTTCACTACTTCTAGAGTTACCTGATTTTCCCAAAGAGAGAAAATTTATTCCCAGTGGCACCACTGCTGGATGAGTTTTCTTTTGATCTGTACTAGATGTACTTTGGGTTGTCTGGTTGCTGAGTTTACCTCTATCGCCTTCGTTTTCACTGGGATGTTGCTTACATCCAACTCCCCTATTTAATGCCAAACTAACTTTGCTAGTGGTATCTTCTAAAGAAGATTTTCCAAATGATAGAAAATTTATACCTCTTGGTACCACTTCTGTTTTTCTCGTTGAACTATCATTCACATTTTGAATTGTTCCTGATTCACTTTGATTGGCCTGAATCCCAAGTCTGCCACTTTTGTTCATCTTCAGAGATGGCTTTGAAGCACAAGGACTATTGACACCTGATGTGCTTAGATTACTTTGAATCCCAACTTCGCCACTTTCTTTCATCTTTTGAGATGAGCTGCCACGATTAAGTTTACTTGATTCAGCCATAGATGATTTTGAAACAAAAAGAGAGTTGACCCCTTTGCATGCAAGATCAGGTGTTTTAGTTGGAGTCCCTGCCACAATTTGTTCCTTGCTTTTCTGAGAAAAAGCTCTGATAGAACAGGACGAGGCATCAACATTTTTGCTGATACTCAGTCTCATTTCAGAATCACCATGCAATGATGACTTCAGTTGAAGTTCACGAGCACTTGATAATGATGCAACACCTCCCTCAGGTGACATCTGAAATGAAAATAGGTTATCACACACGCTAAATCAACTAATTGAAAATGTAGCTTTTTTGTAATAGAACAAATTTACCTTGTGTGAAAACAAACAATCATCACCCCTGCCGCAGAAGCCTTTGGTCATGTAGTTGATACAGTGATACTTGGAGAGCTGGTGATCAAATGGACACTCATCACCTTTCATGCATGATTGACGTGCAAAATGAGAACACGGCTGCAACAACAAAATACAAAGACATGGTCAGACAAATGCACCAGTACAAAGCAGACTTTATTTTTTAACAAAATAAAAAAGGACACAAAATCTAAGTGACTTATGTTCCTACTTCCTATTAGTTATTAGGAATGATTTGTAGTTGTTACAGATTCATTACTAAAAAAACGTTGAATGAACAGAACTACAATGGTGTGGCCAAAAGTAAATTGCAATAGCAACAATCATAGTTCAATTCATCATAATAAAATGTAACAAACAAAAGTTACTCAGCCTGTATAGGTGATAGTGGCAACAAACTGAACAATGAGTTATAATAGAATGCAGCTACTTGCATCATTAAAACAAGGTACCAAGCCAAATGACAATACCTGGGATTTTGTCAAAGGCACTGTATCATGTGAGTATTTGCACTTCTCACCCTGTGGAGAAAAAAAGATATTTAGACCAAATCAACATAGTATACAGATTTGAGCAACTTTATTCAGTTTTAAAAAATTCAAAGAAACAAAAACAATACTTCCTTTCCTTCTTTCCCCCTTCCCTTCATCCTTTGGTTTTTCACACCAGTCCATCCTAGAATACTACCAATCCCTGCCAAGAATTTTTGTGCAATTACACTTTTCTGAATTATTTTCTTCCCCATCCCCTTCCTCTAGTATGCTTGGAGTCAATAAAATCAAATTTCAACTGTTTATGAACATTTAAAGGGAATATTCTGGAAACCATAATGGTTTAGGGTCAGTCTAGCATAAAAAAACATAGCACGGTATAATAATCCACAAACTAGAAACTCAGTTAGATGAGCCCAATATAACCACTTGCAGCACAGGAAAAGCAATAACATTTAAACATTGTAATTAAGAGCAAAGCAACCAATTATTTAAATTTCTAGTGAAAAGTTGGCTATTATAAAAAAATTAAGGTTTCCAGCAGGACTACCTGAAAATGAAACTCTAGAGCTATTTTAAAAACTATATAATTATCAAACAAGAAAAAAATTAAAAATAGTACAACCTCATAGCATCTTCCCTTCAGATAATGGCGACAATAAGTCACAGCTTTTGGTTTCAGAACTGTCTGCAGTTTCAACCTTTTAACACCAAGCTGTTGATTTTTTTCTGCTCGTTTCTTTCGTTTATTTCGCTGCACAATAGAACCATAACAAAAATATCATTTATACATTTGAAGAGCATTGAGAGAATATAACCAATACAGTCATCAAAATTTTTGTATGGAAAACATGTAAACTAATTTGTAGATATCTACATAAGTGCAAATTTGGTTTGTGGTGAAATTAACTTGCACCATGAGATGTAAAGGTAGCCAATAAGAATCCATCTAAAAATTCAAAAAGACGAAGGAGACATACTCAATACCTTCTTCTTTTCTTTCTTCTCTGCAAGATTTGAACCCTGATTTTTCTTATTGCAGACACCATCATCCTTCTGCATATAATAACAGGAAACCATACTTGTCACATGTCAGAACTCACATAGCAATTCCATCATGACAAAATAATTCGATATAACCTAGTGCATAGGCTCTCACATACCATTCAAACTAAAGTTTCAGACAGATCACTCTAATGCATTTCATGTCTCTCAGTACATGTATATGCACTTGATTATATGTGAAAGCATGAGAATGTGTGTGTGTGTGTGTATGATACAGAGTGTGTGACAGAGAGAGAGAGAGAGGGTACATTGTTTATGCTTCTACTTTTGACAAATTATATATCAGTTGAACCTGTCCTAGAAACTAATCTAGCATTGTATATAGTCATATGAAAATATATTTGTGTGTTCTTTTTCTTTTTTATTTTTGTATTGAATATGAAAGCAGGATCAATATCTTTAAAATTTGGCATCCGATGTCATGAAGCCTCACAAGACAAACAAAGGTAGTCTGGTCAAAGCCAAAAATAATGACAAAGCAATGCAAGGGCGGAAATCTATGAAAAGCTCCTGGTCATCTTGTAGCAAAAGATAGCCATAAAATTATGACCTAACAACCACATGTCAAAATCTTAGATTGATGCTAGGAGGATACTTTATTTATTTAATTTCAGAAACGGAAAACTGTATAAGACTCGTAGAAAGTCATTCCAAAGAAAATCAAAGTGGCAAGTCAACTTATTATCACAGAGAACACTCACATGAAAGCAAGCTCATGAAGAGGACAATGCTGGTAGATGTTACCAAACCGAAGTAAGCAAGTTCATAATTACAGATGGCCTCTAAAGGAAAGAAAATTGCAGGTTAGAATCATACCTTCTTTTTAGATTTAATTATGTGATTTTCATCTCCACTTTGTTTTGTTCCTTTCTTTCTGCGCATCCTTCCAAGTTCAGACACCATGTGATCTCTCTCACTACCTTCAAGCTCTACATCAGAAACTCTATTGGCAATCTGAGCAATATTCATATTAAAGGAAGTAATCTCAGAATCTTTATTATTAGCTGTGCTTTCTTCATTACAATGAAGACCTTTATCGTCAAAGGGATCTACTTGCTTCTCCTCTCCCTTCTTTTCTGATACTACAGCATCCTCTAAGAGTATATCAACTGACTCATTGACAAGCTGAATGTCACCAAAAATTTCTCCCTCTTCAAGCTCTCCATTTTCAACCATTTGACCAGGAGAAGGCATTCTATCATTAGAGCTAACAAACTTCTCCAATTCCATCTCTTTTTGCTGAATTCCAATTTTCTCATGCATTGCATTACTCTTCAACAGGGAACTTTGGTCTTCAGCTTTCTCACTTGATTTTGAAACTTCAACTATCAAACTTTTGTCTGAAGAAAAATCAAAGGCTTCAATAATCTTTTGATTATCACCTTCCATAAATACCTGTGGCTGAACAGCTGTTCCAGATTCCTCTGCAACAACAAGTGGAAGTTCAATACGCTCTTCTTGATTATTCATTGATACACCCAAACAATTATCACCTAGATTCTGGCCCAATGATGTGGCCAAGCAGTTATTCCTATTATCATAATCTTCATTTCCTTTCATGATATTTTCTAACTCATTCATTAGACTTTGTTCTGGACCAATCTCTCCATCTTGAAAACCAGTGCCTTCAGTGCTACTACAAACCTTCAGATCATTTCCATTCACAAAATTCTGACTTTCTTCTATTTGCATTATCTGCTCTATTTCATCTATTACCATTTGTGTATCACTAAATCCGCTGTCCTTGAAAACAGCACCCTTGAAATCTGCATCAACAACCGTTCCTCCCTGAGCCGGTAAATTTGCAGGCTCGCTACTATTTTGGACAATCGACTCACCAGGCTCTCCAATATCATTGCCACCCGGTTCGCCTTGTTTACTACCATTATCTTCAAGAAAAACAAAGAATATCAACAATGAGAAGAAAAAGTCACTGAACCTAAAAAATAGAAAAATTTTAGGGTATTCTTTTAGGTAAATAGAATTTCATTTGTCTAAAAAAGAATCATATGAACGATTAATTCCTCAAAACCCGAAAATAAAAAGGGACTAATTTCTTTACTAACCTAGTAATGAAAAACTCCATTGTTTTTAATTCAATCCAGCCTCTTCAAAATTTTTATAAAAAAATGAGAAAAGAAGTAACAGTAAATTTGAAGAATTCAAATAAATAAATTACCCGGTGTTCGGTGAACAGGAATAATGGGAGGGGCAGTAGCGAGTGGAGAATCGCCATAGCAGAGGGAGATAAGGCGAACGAGATTATGGTAAGTTCCGCTCCTGAGATGTGATCGGCGATGAGGAGTGAACATAAAGGGAGCTTCCACGCCTCGCTCTTGCGGTTCCTCCAATTTTTTTCCGCCAAATACCAACTTCGAATTCACTCTCACTATTCTATCACAAAGACAGAAACACAAAACCCTACTTCAATTTTTTTTTCTTCTAAATTTTAAACGTTCTTTTTTTTTTCTTCCTTACAGCGGGACCGCCTTTCAGAAGGCTTTCCCGGGCATGAAACGCTAGCGTTTGTCTGTTAGTGGAACGAGGTCGTTTTATTCAGGAAAACAGTCAAACGGTTCGGAGCGTCTAAATGTTTTTGCTTTGGAAAGTAAATAAAAAATAAATAAAAAGAAAAGAATAGGATTAGAGTAGAGAGAAGAACAAAACCCAAAACCCTACGAAAACAGTGGTGTGAATTTAACTGGTGATCGATTCAGATTGGTAAGAAGAGAAGAGAGTGCGAGAGAAAATGGTGGTGAGGATCAGATTGTCGAGGTTCGGATGCAAAAACAAGCCATTTTACAGGGTGATGGCCGCCAATAGCAGATCCCCAAGGGATGGCAAGCATCTCGAAGTCCTTGGTTACTACAATCCGTTGCCAGGTCATCTTCCTCCTTCCCTGCCCTAATCTACGACGGCCATTTTTTTCCCCTGAAAATGAAATGGAGCTAATGGAAGAATTGCTTATTGATTTTCCATCTTATCTGTCTCTTTTCTACAGGTCAAGATGGGGGTAAACGAATGGGTCTTAACTTTGAGAGGGTGAAGTAAGCTGCTATCTTCCATTCCTATTCTCTACTTTTTGGTCACAGATTCTACATTTTTGCATTTGGATGTTGCCTTTCAGTTACGTCTCGAATTTAGACTGGAATAATCATTATATTATTCTGTTGGTTTTCATACTGTTTCTCTCTTTTTTGTTGTTGAGATGTTTGTTTCTGCTGCGGCGTTGTCTCTGTTTCCTTGTGAATTTGTGAGGTATGGAGTAACACGAAGAACGTGTAATCAATTAGTGGCCTTGCTGTAGTGAGTAGCATTTTCGAATTCTAGTTTTATAGAAACAATACAGAGTATATTGCTTTGGGAGTCTGGCCTTGATAGTTCAAGTTGGATTAGAGAAGTAAGGCCATCTCTCTGTTTTCTACAGAAGGGGAGATTTTACAGATATTATATCAAAGTATGACTATTAAAAAGAAATTCTTCTGAATTTATAAATTGTTATCAGTAGGTAGGGGAATGAAAGGATTGGTGAGGGAGAAATGCTTTCTGGTTGGAACTTGGGATGAATAGACTCTGTGTCTAGCTACACAATCAGGGTTGGCAGAATATGGGCCTCAAATAACTATAAACTAAAAAAATTGATATAAAACAACTTGGAGAGGGTGTGCTAGGTAATTAGCGTGAATAGAATGCCCAAGCTATTAGATTTGCAGAGTTCTTAATGCATTAGTGTACCAAAGGAGAGTTCTTGAAACTGTAACTATTGTGAGAAGTTGCATGGGTGGAGTAAGTAGTAGTTGCAGCAAACATTATGCAGTGTAGCTAGAGTTTTTTTTTTTTGCTATAAAGCTAGAGTTATCTTGATTTCAGAGCTCAATTTTAATAACTTGATCTGTAAATTGGACTAAATCAATGTAGAATTAGTTCATGGAATCATGTGGCAGTTTTAGAAAGCTAGAACAAATTATAAGTCAGCATTTTTGTTTATGTCAGGGTAGACAGTAGTGGCTTCCTATGGTTGCTCATATTCATGTAATTGCCTGTTTACCTCCTTTGCCTGCTCAACACAGTTAAGTTTTGTAGAAAGAAAAAAAAGTATCAGAGTCACTTTTAGTGCAAAAGGTAGGCAACTACCTTAGTCTTGTTCTACCATGTGGCAGTGAAACCACCTGATATTGATAAACTTCCATTGTCATTGTTGTCTGCAGGTACTGGTTATCAGTTGGTGCACAGCCTTCAGAGCCAGTCCAACGCATTCTTTTTAGAGCTGGATTATTGCCCCCACCACCAATGGTGGCAATGGGACGCAAGGGTGGACCACGTGACATGCGTCCTGTTGATCCTATGAGAGGGCGCGTTTTGAGTGCGGAGAAGCCAGCTACTGCTAGCCAACAAAACGGTGGTAAAGATGAGGCTGCAAATGGAGCAACTTCCGCCTGAAATTGTAATCTATCCCACAATGCTCCTTATTCTGCAGTTTCTGAGGTTTAGATCAAGGTTAGGGATGGTGCTCACAGAAGTGGATATAGTGGATCACTGGAAGTGCTGTTATCTTGAAAGTAACATTTGCCTTCCATTGAAGAAGCATCTTATGTTCAGGATAGTGATTTCAGTGCCCTGCATAGAAGGTGTATGAAAGTTGATTCCATGACAACTAATTGGATTCTGCATTCCCTTCAGGTTGTTCAATGAATTTTATAGATGATTTAAATGTTGGTCTTTACTTAAATAATTAGGAGTCTATGTTGAAACTATTGCTGAGTTGCGTGATTCTGAATGGTAGTAGCTGATATTTACTTCGCACCAGCGTTTTTTAATGAAGATATTTGCAGAATAAGGTGCTTTCACAGTGTAATTGCTTGTTATCAGGAGCATTGAACGTCTAAAATAAAAATTGTGGAAAAGTAGATTTTGTATGTAAAACCATGGTGAGAGCTGGAATTGACAAAAGAAAACAGGAGACAAGTCCCTAGCGGTCAGCTAATCTTGTGTAAGATATTGGAAATGCTGGCTGGCGCGGGGTCTACCTGTTTCTAGCAAAACCAAGATCAGAAGTTGAGTCTAATTGATCTAGTTCAAATCTCTCTGTGCTATTAAGTACTTACAAGTAGTAAACTAGTAATAGACGGGCATGTTTCACTTTTGAATTATGTTCCTAGCAGAGCGAGGAGGGAAAAATGCAACAAAATTCACTGTTCCTTTTTCGTCTCTGCACAGAGTATCAATTATTTGGTTGAAGTCAATACTTTGAGATGTTAGGGAGGGGACCTGAAAATGGGAGAGTGGGAATGAATCCCCTCATTCAATCCTACTTTCCTTTGAATTCCTATGAAACTTCAACATTATACTGGTAAGCGGTGAATATATCATTGTCATAAATATGAACAAAGGGTTGCAACTAATGTTGGTTGAACAATTATTGTCATGTCATTCGCAAAGTTAAATGTTGTCAGAAAAAAAAATAATTAAATTGTGTTCTGATGATCATTTAAAAAAAAAAAAAAGCTCATATAGTAGTATTAAAATTTTATTAATTCTTTTTTAATGTGATTTAATTATTGCATGTAATTTTCGTTTGGAAATAAATAACGTTTTAATTCTTTTGTGTTTTTGGTCAGTAAAATGCGTCAAATTTTCAATCAAATTCATTAAAAATATATATTTAAAAAAAAACTAAAAGGGTTTTTACATTATAAAAGTTTATAAATTAGTAGTGGAAAAAATAATAAATGGTCTAACTTGCTTAGCTTTATTTAATTTGTAAATACACTACTTTTCTTGGAATTGTAGAATGATTTTAAAGTGGAAAACAATACCATGGATTTTTTTTCTGTTGTTGTTTAAGGTAATTAAATCATGATAATCTAATATCTGATTATGATCAATATCAATAGTAATAAAACAATTATTGACAATTATAATTAATAATCGGTATCACAATATTTGTGTAACATTCTCTCTCACCAAATCTAATTACACTTTTATCATCATTAACTATCTTACGTGTCTTTTTTTTTAATGTGGATGAATTTAGATTGAAGTGGATGAATTTAGATCGAATTAACTCTAATATTTTTTCCTCAAAAGATTAATCTCATATCGTATACAACCTTATTTATAAAGCTTTTTAAGATTTCTTACTCGAGGTTACATAAAAAAATCTTACTTTCTTTTGAAATGCTTTAAGATATTCAATTAAAAATTAATGTCATAATAAAATATTTATAATAAATAAAAGAATATATATATATATATATATATATATATATATATATATATGAAGGTAAAACAAGTATATTTAGACATAAGCTCTTTTGCATACGGCATTTCTAGATTTTCTGGATATTGTAAAAGAATATGTTTGGAAATTTTATTTTGTTATAAACCCCAAAAAGAAAAGAATCTTTCAAAAAATAAAAAACAAGCAATTGTTTCCTTTTTTTGTTCCACTTTAAAAACAAAAACGGGTGCGATTTCTTAATACGAGTACCAAAAAAGAATACTGACGGGATGCGGTATATTCAACAAAAAAAAAGGGGTTGTGTTCGCGCAAATTAAAAGCGTGCGAACCCTATTTCTCAAAAACAAATAAAGAAAATAAATTAAAAAAAGGGGTGCCTGCCGCCTCCGCAATAAAAAGGAGTCGAGGCGCGTTTAGGTTTTTATAAGGAGAGGGAGAGGATTTTAAGCGAGGCCACGTCTTTTTTATGCGCCTCTCAAACCCTTGAAACTCCATTCCTCCTTTCCCTTTTCGCTCTACACTCTCCAATCTAGGGTTTTACCTCCCCCCCTTTCTCCAAATCACTCTTCTTAGTTCTTACCTCCTTTTCCCCTAGAAGAATCCTCAATGAGCAACGAAGGGATTAACTTCAACATGGCCGATCTCGGCGATGGTAATCTCCGTCTGCCCTAAAACCGTAACTCTGCTGCTTCACTCCTCTTCGTTTTTAACGCTTATTTTTTTTGTTTAATTTCTTTTTGGGTAGCAGCTCTTAACGAGGAAGCTCGAGCGGGCCTTGTTAACGCTCTCAAGGTCAGTGACTCTGAGAAATGATTTTTTTTAGTTTTTTATTTTGTCAAATGGAAAGTCTTTTTTGGTGTTTTTGGTTTCTTTCTTTTTCTTCTTCATTTTTTTTTTTGCGTTTTTAGTGTTTGGTTGGATGATTTTTGATATTCTGGTTTGCAGAATAAGCTTCAGAATCTTGCTGGGGAGCACACCGATATGCTGGAGAATCTGTCACCGAATGTCAGGAAGCGTGTGGAGGTTCTCAGGGAGATCCAGGCATGCTCTTTCTTGCTAAGCTGGTTTTGTTACTGTGCTGGGAAATGTTACTATGGTATCACTTGTGGTTTATTTTGTCATATTAATTGAATTTGAGGGCGGATTTACTTCCATTGTGAAGAAACTTTTGTGTCCTTCGATGTATAAGTTTACTCAATTTTGTTGAATTTCTAAGAATATCCGTGCAAAGTTTTGATTTGATATTGGATTGGATTGGATTTACTTTGATTGAGTATAACGTTGCATTTTAATTTATATTCTCACCTAGCTGGACTAGATTGTTGTAGTCTATTTTCGATTGAATTGAGCTACAATATGTTTGGAAGTGGAATGCCATTTTGATGTTCAGAGTTGTCCAATTTTTTAACAGAGCCAACATGATGAGTTAGAGGCTAAGTTTTTTGAGGAGAGAGCAGCACTTGAAGCTAAATATCAGAAACTATATCAACCCCTATATGCCAAGGTTTGCCTTTTGAATTTTGTTTCCATTTTTGTTTAATCAGTGACTATTGTTTTTTGCCTGATTAGTTATCATACATTTGTAGCGGTACGATATTGTGAATGGTGTTGGTGAAGCTGAAGGAACTCCAAATGAAGCAACCATGGACCAAGGAGAGGATAAAGCTGCCGAAGGTATGATCTTATTTATTCTGGTCTTTTTTTGCTTGATCCCCTCCTTTCTTTCTTTGTGTATGGTTGTTTATGTAATTATGCTTTATACAGAGAAAGGAGTGCCTGATTTTTGGCTTACCGCGATGAAAAATAATGAAGTGCTGTCTGAGGAGGTCAGTTATCCAGTTATAATTGCTGTTTTGATGCGTTTTTCTTGTTGGAAATAGTGATTCTCATTTTCACTTGTTTTGCTTTTGGAATTAGATCACTGAACGTGATGAAGGAGCTCTCAAATATCTCAAGGATATTAAGTGGTATAGAATAGAGGAACCCAAAGGATTCAAGCTTGAGTTTTACTTTGACACTAATCCTTATTTCAAGAATGCTTTGTTGACAAAGACATATCACATGATTGATGAAGATGAACCTATTCTTGAGAAAGCTATTGGGTAAGTACCATTATTACTTTTGTTTTTTTAAATTTCTTATTGTATAATTAGATTATGAGGCTTCTTACTTAGTTTAACTAAAATTTTTTTACACTTAATTTGTAGGACGGAGATTGAATGGTATCCGGGAAAATGCTTAACACAAAAGCTCCTTAAAAAAAAGCCGAAGAAGGGATCAAAGAATGCCAAGCCTATCACTAAAACGGAAGATTGTGAAAGTTTCTTCAACTTCTTCAATCCACCTCAAGTTCCTGACGATGATGAAGATATTGATGAAGATACTGTATGGCTAACCTCACCGTATCTGCATAAAACTTTGATGATTGATTAATTATTTCTGGTCTTCTAATGATTTTTACTTTCTTGCACAGGCTGAGGAGCTGCAAAATCAAATGGAACAGGATTATGATATAGGGTGTGTTCTCTTTTCAGCTTACCTCTAGTCATTGGCTTGTTTCTCAGTTTGAACTCCCCTTACTAATGCTTTGTATGAGCTATTTTTATCATTCAAATTGATATGTGGAGACATCATCAATAAATGTTACTTGTACTAAATACTTATGATTTTATGTGATCTATTTATTTGTGCAGGTCAACTATTCGAGACAAGATTATTCCACACGCTGTGTCATGGTTTACAGGAGAAGCTATTCAGGCAGACGAGCTTGAGATAGAAGATGACGATGAAGATGAAGATGATGATGTTGATGAGGATGAGGATGAGGAGGATGAGGACGATGATGATGAGGATGATGAGGATGATGAAGAAGAAAGTAAGACCAAAAAGAAGGTATGAGATGCTAGATTTTTGTTGTATCTTATATGTATGTGCAATAATCCTTTCAGAATTTGAAGTGATGCTAATTTTTTGTTTGTTCTTTGTTAAATTGCATAAAAATGTTGCTGCAGTCTTCATCTGCACAGAAGGTACACCAATTCCATATCATTTAGATTCAGACCTCATTTTTGGCCCCTCTTATTGATATTTATGCCTGATTATTTTTTATTTTGAACTGTAGAAGAGTGGAAGAGCACAAGGGGAAGGACAACAAGGTGAGAGGCCTCCAGAATGCAAGCAGCAGTAGATTCTAATTGCTGCTGTGGCAGATATGTGGCGACTCAAGCAGGGTGGTCTATAAAATATTGATTTGGAAGAGAAAGGGGAGGGGGGGGTTTGCAGTTTTGGTGGTTATTTATTTTTACATTTTTCATGTTATACCATGAATGATTGGCTTGGAGAATCCTTCTTTTCCCTTTCTTTTTGGTCTGTTGGTTTGATCGGACGTGGTCTGGTAGTCGAGATGTGTTGAGATTTTCTTTATGTGAATGTTTCCAGAAACAATTGAGTATATGTATGCCTTTAGTGTTCTTGTTGTGATAGCTTGTTATCATTAAAATCATGTTATGGCCAGTCTAATTATAGTTATTTTTTAATTTCTTGCCAACTGTTCAGTTGATTTTTCTTCTTAATTAAATTTACTGGTTTTATAAATTTTATTTCTCTTTTGTGATTTGTAATCTTTGCGAGTGGTGTTAATAGTGTCGCCAATGATTTAATTTCTTCGGGGATCTCTCATATTTTCACTTTTTCTATTATATCTCCCAATTTCCACCAGTAAGGCTACTGATTTAAATGTGTCTCGTCTTCTCTCATATTTGTTTCTGCTTCTGTCGTATTGAAGGTATGATGGGTCTTGAAAGCTTAAGCGGAGTGGTTTGATTCGTTTTTCATGGAGTTTGATAAATGAACAAAATCCAATTACTAATCTAACAATGACTTGCTCTTAGTTTAAATTTGAAGAAAAGAGAATTTTAATAGCATACAAAAATCATTTATCTTCAGAGTGTCCCACCTGTTATCACCCGGAATTTTTTGTTTGGTTGGATGGAAGCAATTATGTCAATGATGGGTCCATTAAAACTTGAGTGTAATAAGTAGAAAATGGTTTCTTGGCTGAGGTTGTTCTTAGGAATTACTGATTGGTAACTTGGAATTTCAAAGCAGCAACTTAATTATATATAGAAAAACAAGAGAAGACATTGGTACTCGACCAGCACGATCAGCATGGCAGCCCCATTTCCAGGAAAGTAGTAAAAAATGATCAAAGCCAAGAGCCCAATGTATTAGAAATATTCATATCCCAGCCCAGATGCCAGCAGTTTGCACTCGAAAAAGCTCCTGAAACTCAGCGATGTTGCCAGACTTTTGCTTGCAGTTGGCCCTGACTCCAATTTGCGCACTTGGCTGCCTCCTAAATCTGGGTGTATAAAGCTGCTTCTACATGGGATTTGTTAAGGTTTCTTGGCATTGGCTCATCTGTTTCCCCAACAACCATATTCCCACGCATTCATTCACCTTCCCGCTTGCCATCCTCGACAGATTAGCCCCTCTATCCACTCTTTAGTTCATAGAGGATTGATAGTCCAAATTTAAGGTGCTGTTTATGCAACAAGGCTGAGGATTCCAGGGACCATATTATCTCCAAGAGGATTTGGAAGGAAATTTTGTAGCTCTCTCTTTAAAGGGAACCTGGGGGATTGAACAACTCAGTTTACTTGGGCTGCTAGAGCCTGCCTGCTGTTGCTGGCAAGCTAGAAAACAGGAGACGATGTGAAAGCTAGGGTCTAACTTTTCAATGTCGACTTCTTTTTTTTTGTTGTTTACTGAACCTTGTATTCTCTTGTTAACTCAAGCATTTTTTTTTTTTTGCTTAAAACGGGGCCCTTTAGAAATTTGACAACAAATCGTCACAAGGCCCAGACGGCCCATTCAGCTTCCAGTCCCTGGTACTTAACCAGACTGAAATGTCAAAAAGGAGGGAAACTCAACCTAAAACCCTAACATCACTGAGCAGAGTTACTGTCCATTTCTCTGCTCTCTTTCTTTTTCTTTTTTAAAGAAAAAGAAATAAACCTACGCTTTTTAATCCATGGAATAACATTTTATCATAATTATTTTGTTCTCCATCTTCCTTTTTTTTTTTTTTTGGTATTTTGTAGTTCTAAACAGAGCCCAGCCCTTTCATAGCGTGCTATGGCGAGGTTTCTTCGAAATATTTCTTCACTGAAACGTTCTCTTGTCGCTCCAGAGGTTTTGATCCTTTACCCTTCTGTTTATTTTCTTCTATAAGTTCATATCCCTTTGCTTTTGTTCTATTCTATGTATCGGCTTATCTTGCACTGTGTTCATTTTCTATAAGAAAGTTAGGAATGGTATGAACTTTGAATCATTTTCTTTGCAGGTATGTAGGAGAGGGGTATTAGGGTCATCTTCTCAGCTGTGTAGCTTTTCTTCTAAAGGTATTGAAACTTGCATTACAAGCTATAATTTCAATGTTGATATTTTATAAAATATTGTTATTTGGGTATTTTATATTCTATAGGTTGATTAAACCATGTACGTTGGTTGGCTAGAAATTTTAATATGGTATTTATCTGAATGTGTTTGTAGAGGAGTGCTTTATGATGGATTTTTATTAACTTAATGAATCTTTGAATCTATGATGATTTTAATTGAAGCAAGTTAACTGTACCATAAATCATAGTGCTCAAGTTAATTCCATCTAAAAGATGGAGTTCCTTTTTTTTTTTTAGCTGGATTTATTCGAGTTTAAAACTAAATATGGTACTTATTTTCTTGTGTTCGGGTGTATTTTGGTTTATGTCTTGACTGAAGGTAGAAGAAAATCAAAGTCAGATGGAAGCGACTCATGTGATGAGAATATGTCCAAGAAAGAATTAGCCCTAAAACAAGCCCTGGATCAGATTACTAGTTCTTTTGGAAAAGGATCTATTATGTGGCTTGGTCGTTCTGTGTCTCCTAAAGATGTTCCGGTAGTTTCCACTGGTTCTTTTGCTTTGGACATAGCACTTGGAACCGGTGGACTTCCAAAGGTACTCAATTCTTGTTTCATTTTTTTTTATTTTCTCCCTTATTACATCCTGCCACTAAGTAATTGTGTGATGTTTATTAGTTCCTTAGACATCTCTTTATTGGAATTTTACAGGGACGTGTTGTGGAGATATATGGACCAGAGGCTTCTGGGAAAACAACTCTTGCTCTACATGTAATTGCTGAAGCACAGAAGCAAGGAGGTTGCTTTGTGTATTTTAACTTAGTACTGCATGATTTCATGATTTGTTATGATGAACCGCTCATTCATTATGACATCCATTATTCTGTGTTGGCAGAGTAGAATAGCTTCCCATTTTGCATTTATAACTTTTTCCTGCTATGCTACCAGAAGACACATTTCATCTGTTTCATGATCACAACAGATAGAAGGAATCTATGATATTTTAGCTTTCATGTTAAATTCCAATATACACCTTGTCTGTTGATTCTTGATTTCTGATATATAAAAGATTATTATCACAAAAGCATCTGAAATATCACAAAGGAGTGTTGTATACAGTGTACAACTTTCTTAAATCTAATTATATGGTGAACACATTTGGAGGGTGGAGGAGGTTTTGTCTGAGACTATCTTCTCTTCTGTTGAGGTTGTTTGGGTTACTTTTCTGCTGGATACCAACATGTTTTATACCATTCAAATGCAGGTTATTGTGTTTTTGTCGATGCTGAGCATGCTCTTGATTCAGCTCTAGCTGAGGCAATTGGGGTAAACACTGAGAATTTGCTTCTTTCGCAACCCGATTGTGGTGAACAAGCTCTCAGTCTTGTGGATACACTAATACGGAGTGGATCTGTTGATGTTGTTGTTGTTGACAGTGTAAGGTGTTTTTAGATTCGTTTCTTTTTCTTGAGGGATTGTGACCTAATCACAACAGCTGGTAGTTGGTAGAGTGGGTCTGCTTTCTTCTCTTTGTCTGCATTTTCCCTTTAGACTGCCTAGGTAGTTAGGTTGTGCTATGATGCTAATTTGAAGGAAGGCAGTGAGTCTTAATTGATGCTTCATTTTTTTTTTCTCAGGTAGCTGCCCTTGTGCCTAAAGGTGAGCTTGATGGGGAGATGGGTGATGCTCATATGGCAATGCAAGCTCGATTGATGAGCCAGGCTCTTCGTAAATTGAGCCATTCCTTATCATTATCACAAACTATATTGATTTTTGTAAATCAGGTATAAGTTTTAGATCCTGATTATGTCCTTGATGAGTTTTGATGATCAACTCCATATTAACACTATAGTCTTCTGAAGATTTAGTTTGCTAATATGAAGTTATAAAGTTCTTGCTTTGAGTTTATTTAAAAAAGATTAACTTTATACTCTCTGTGTCATGTACATTTAGAGTTTTGCCCTGGTCAACTTTTTGTCCCATTTTTTAAGGATTTTATTAGGAATGCAGACTACTAATTGGATGGCTATTAGCTTGATGTAATATTTCCTAGCTGAATTGTAGCTCTTGATTGTGGTCAGGTGCATATTTCTCATGGTTCTTAGGTTGAGAATGCAAAATGAAGTTCTGTTTTTTTTCTTATATTAGTTTGTTCTTCAGATAAGTGAAGCATGGAATTTTGTTTATTATAACACATCTTTACTATTTACACATATTAGGTGAGGTCAAAACTTTCAACTTTTGGTGGATTTGGTGGGCCAACTGAAGTTACCTGCGGTGGTAACGCACTAAAGTTCTATGCTTCAGTGCGTCTAAACATAAGGAGAACAGGGCTTGTCAAGAAAGGAGAAGAGGTATCAAGTTCCATCTTATCTTTCCTTTTCAGTTTGTTGGTTGGGTTTGGATGTAGTAGTTTAAAAAGGTCCTCCCATCATATAAGTCACATGTCAGTTGTGCTTGGGTGGCAATGATTTGTTTATCAAGATTTCCTTTAGCATGGTTGAAACTCTGTTGAGCAACTCATTAAAATTTACTTGAATGGTCTTTTACATTCCCAAGCAAGTTAAACATGTAGTTATATTTGCTTGTCTTGATCTTCGAGCCAGCTTGTATCTAACCTCTAGCTTACTCAATCTAATTTTGAAAGGCCTTGATTTTTTCATAAATTGAGTCCTTTCCATTTTTCACTCTGTTGCATGTCCAGTTTCTGGCACAAAAGGGACTCGTGTAGAAGATAGGAAATGACAAAAGATCCAAATCTAGATAATTTTCTCTTCTTTAGAGTAGATCTCATTCTGTTTTATATTCCATGTCTCATTGTGTTTTTGATATTTCTATAATCTGCAGACTATTGGAAGTCAAGTTCTTGTGAAGATTGTGAAGAACAAGCTTGCCCCTCCATTTAAGACAGCTCAGTTTGAGCTAGAGTTTGGCAGGGGAATATCTCGGGAAGGAGAGATCATAGATTTGGCGCTAAAACACAAATTTGTTACAAAGTCTGGTGCATTCTACAGTTTCAATGACAAGAAAATCCATGGCAAGGAAGCCTTTAAAAAATTTTTGGCTGAAAATGAAAGTGCTTGTGAAGAACTTGTGATGAAACTTAGAGAAAAGCTACTTGAAGCTGAGAGAAAGAAGGAAAGACAGACAGATATTTCTGATGGGGATACATCAGAAGAAATAATTCCACCTGATACGACCGATGAAGAAGCTGCTACAGCTGTTGAAGCTTAAGTGTGCATTTGACTCGGACTGAATCCCCCTTTGTTCTCATTGCAGGTTCAGTCTTTTGTGGGGTTGCCTTCTCACTTTGGATCAGTCGTTAGCTAGGTGAATTTTTCAGTGGACACAATGATGGAAGGATTTGAAAGTCCTTTGAATCATAGTCATATTCCACCCTTTGAGTATGTTGGTCGTATTTGTACATGTGTCGTATAGTGCGTTGGAAAGTTTTGTGGAATCAATTTAGATGAAGGAAGAATTCAGGATCTTCATTCAAATTTCCGGGGGTATCCTACAGTCTTCCGCAAGATTGTCATTTGTCCAGCCACTTTGTACATGTTAATGTGGCCAATTTTTATATTATATATTATATTATATATTATATATATATATATATATATATATATATATATAT
>NC_030858.1:4531810-4608732 GCF_000208745.1 Theobroma cacao
ATAAAAATAAATTTTTTATTATTTTAAATAAATTAGATTATTCATCATAATTTTTTTTATTTTTTTTCATTTGTGCTACGAATTTCTCTTTTATCATATCAATTTTTTAAATTTTATCGATTTTTCTGTTCGGCATTCGTCTGCTAAGTTTCTGATTTCTTTCTTTTGCATTTTCATATTTCTCTTTCTTGTACTTTTAAGATACCAAGCAATGGTTTTGACGTGCTTGGGGGGTGATTGTTTGAGAAATTCGATTTTTAGGTTTTTTGGATAAAATTAAAATGGTAGAAATAATCACAAATGTATGAAATAACTTTTGATTGAATCAATTCAGAATCTAAATATCAATAAACTCAAAATTTTGAAATTTATAAATTTAGGTTTTTAAAAGATTTTTTTTTTATTTTTAGTCAAAGTAGGTGTTTAAGATAAAAAAATATTTATATTTTTATTTATGAAAACATATTAGAAACATTTTAATCTGTACCAAATTGTCAAAAAAAAAATAAAAAAAAAAATAAAAAAGTTGAGAGGATTTGAAATTTCATAGATTTTTGTGCATGACGTTGTAACAACCTAATCATGGCGTGTAACATTTTTTTGTACATGGCATGTAATATGTTAACCATGACTTGTCACAAGTTTTTATACATGGCGTGTCACAAGTTTTTATACATGACGTGTCACACGCTAATCATGACTTGTCACAAGTTTTTGTATATAGCATGTCACATATTTTTGTACATGACATGTCATGCTAATCATGGCTTGTCATAGATTTTTGTACATAACGTATAACTTCATTAAAGGTAATTTTGTCCAACTTGATTAAAAATGGTTAAAACTATAAAAAGTACTATTTTAAAAAATATCTTATATTTAAGGACTATTTTTTAAAATACCCTAATTTATAATCTATTTATTTTTCTACGTATAATGAAATTGGCAGGGAAGTCCAAGTCAAAACCCGGCTTGAATTTTTGAAGGAAAAGGTAGAATATGATGCCACTTATGCAAGGCCATTGATTGACGTGAACCGTCCAAGCTCTACCTGGCAATTTTCTTGCTATATTAGGATGGACTGATAAAGAGAAGGAAAATGTTTTTTAATCGGGATGTCAACGGGTCAAATATTTTATAATTTTGAGATACTTAAACTTTAACTCTATAAAAAGTTAATTACTTTAATTTATTAATTACTCAAATAATTTTAAAAGTTATTATCTTAACCTTAATCTTATTATATTTTTACTACCCTATAATTACCTTAATTCGTTTAAAAACTCGATTAGATTAAAAAATTATTAAAAATTTTTTCATGGATATCCAATTACTCGAACTTGTATACATATACAATAATATTTCTTTACGTATTTCAAAAAATTAATTACAAATTAAATTAATAAAAATAAAAATAAAATTATATTTTTTTGTAATATGATATGATATTCATATTATTTAAATATAATTAATAATCTAATAATTTTTTATTTATATATATTTATATCATGACATTAGTTATTTAACTAACTATATTTTAAATATATTATTTTGTCAATATATCACAAAAGAACTTGCTTGTTCAGATGGTGGAAGCGGTGAGTGCTTTCTGGTATGGCCTGGGTTCGAGTCCTATTGCTGCAATTTTATTATCCAAAGTGTAAAGTGTGATACCCGAATAAGGTACCGTTGACAGCCTTATTCCCTAAATTGGCAATGCTCAATTTAACTTATTCACCAAGAATTCTTATTACACCACGCCCCCTCCCCTACCCCCAAAAAAATAATAATAATAAAATCTTTTGTTCCCTTCTAACCGTACAAATAGAGAAACCCAACACTGTCCTCTTAAATCTACAGTAGACCCTAAATCTTACTATAAACCTTTTTGTATTCATCTTGCAGGATTAATAGTAACTGCTTTTACGTCTTCAAGCAGGTAAGCAAACTTTTATTTTCCTCTAAATTTGTTGATTCAGTGTTGTTAATTTTTTCTTGTTAACTTATACAAACATGAAACCGACACAATCACTATAAAGAAACAGGGCATGGATGTTCCAAGGGACTAGGTAACATGTCCATATAACAATGGGTGCGCATATATAAGTTTTTCCTCGTAACATGTTTCTTTTTTGTTTCTTTGGAAGTATAATTGCATCTTTTCTAACTCAACTCTAGCAGTCTCCTCAACTATTTTCATTAAATTTCTTGTCTGGTAAGAGTTATAATATTGCTAAGAGTGAATGCTAATTAAGTTGTTTAATTAATTTATGCAAAATATCCAACTACTCTCTCTTGTGGTAACGTCTAAGAACTTGGGTTAATTATGATGCCTTTTTGTTTCCCATATTATTCATTTTTAAGTAAATTGCCCTGTAAGATCAATTGTACTACTTTGATTTTGACAATACTGCTATGTTATGTTTTAGTTTTGATTATGGTTCATTTAAACAAAGTGCAAAGTATAAATTTTGTATTTTTGTAGTGGAAGATGTCGGATGCAGAGCCTTCAGCATTATTCAGGACGAAGTGCACCTTGGCGCTCAGGGTTTTGGCTGCCCTTGCTTCCCTTGTAGCCGCCATTGCAATGGGAATAAGCCATGAGCCAGTCCCTCTCCCCTCCCTACATTCCATCAAAATCGAGGCCAAGGACGTTTCATGCTTCATGTAAATCAAGGAGTGAACCATTAATTATGTCACTTTTCCCCCTACTTTGGCTCCGTTTTAATTAATTTTCTTCTTCTTTTCGTTGATGTCTGATGAGTGCATTATTATTTCAGGTACTTCATGGGGATTAATTCCATAATCAGTGCTTACAGCTTCCTGGTTTTACTGCTTCCTAAAACAAGTTTGCTCTGGCGAAGCATTGTGGCCTCTGATGTGGTACCGTTTGGACATCATCTTCCTCCCTTATCTTATCTGTTAATGCCTTATTATATACATTTTTGAATTGAAAATCTGGTTTGTTCTAGCTGTGTTCATCTGGTTAACTATTCTGATTCGTTCGGGCTATATTCTGGACCAGGTTGCTGCAATGCTACTTGCTTCAATCAATTCAGTAACTTTGGGAATGTTTTACATGGAGATGAAAGGGAATACTCATGCACGATGGTCACCAATCTGCGATCTGGTCTCTTCCTACTGCACCCGGGTCTTGACTGCTGTAACTGCTGGCTACATTGCCCTCGGCATGTATTTCTTTAATATCATTTTTTGCCTCTGCATGGCACTCAATCCTCTTCTCCTCCAAGCGCCAAAGAAAGAACAGCCACCGCCAAAGAAATAGCAGACTGCTCCCTGATTTTGAGCCATTCCTAATGATAAAACTATCATTTCAGAGAACATTATGTGTGTTCAAGCGAATCACTTGTCAACAGGAAAAACATTTCTTTTTTGTCATGTTCAGCATCGTTATGTACTCCATCTTCCTAGTTATTATGTTTGGGGAAGTGCAATGAAGTTAATGGATCTGCTTATCATCATAAAATTAGGCATCAATTGAGAGGGTTTGGGACTGCATTTGATTCAGTTCTCTGAGCTAGTAGAGGAGGCTTGATCCACTTTCTTGTCAAATGTTTCATGCGGTTAATTATCTCTATAAATTTATCAGTAAAATGCAAAAAAAAATTATGAAAGTTTGCAATGTTTTCTTGGTTCAGAAGAGGCAAAAAATTTTTTGACACTTGCTTTGTGAAGCAACAACAGCTATAGTCCTGAGAAACGGAGAACGTGCTTCAATCTCCTTAGAATAGTACCTATCTACAACATTTGACAACAGCCTCAACTACACACAATGGATAGGCATTACAGTTCCTGGCGAGCTGTGAACTAGCCAGATTCTTCGTCTTTTTTGTTGCATATAAACCTTCCAAAGAAAACTCTATCGCAGCCCCTTTCGTTTAATGAATTTGACTTTGTTTGCAGATTTCAGTCGCAGTGGATATATGAAGAATGATGATATTGAGGAAAACCCGAAAGAAGGAAAGAGTGGTCATTGATACACAATTCCAAGTCTATAAATCTCATATAACGAGGCTTCTTCAAGCCGCTAATTATGTCATAGTTTGACTGAAACTAATTATAGCGTGCGTTCAAATTATTGTTCTGTATCTTATTTCGTGCCATTAGATTCTCAACTTGACTGAGGGGCACAGATTGCGTGTGAAAGCTTGTAAAAAATTTGCTTCCTCCGACCCGGCATGGAAACTTTTCCTGCTGACTAAAACCGCAACCCTCTTCTTTCATCAACGTGATTGATGATGCTGGTGCAGATGCATACGGTCACCATAAAGACCCTTCATTAGTACAGTAATATAAAATTAAACAAGAGGGGCAGAAATGTTATTTTTTTTTCTTTATCGGAGAATTATCTGTAGTTTCTAGAAGTGGGATCCACTGGCTTTTGAATAATTGGTTTATAAATAGGTCTGGGAAGAAAATGCATCAAGAAGGCAACAACGAGGAACTCTCAGGCCTTGAAAGGGCTCCCCCTGATTTGTTTTGGTTCAGTGTTTTGCGACTTAAAAAACTTTTTGGGAATCTATAACATGGGAAGTCGAATTTTGCCTTGCGTGAAAAAGGGTTGTTGCTAGCTAAGTATTGACTTATCATCAGACTTGTATATCTTAACATTTGAATATTGATCTTTTGTGATGCAACCATGATATTTCAGTGATCACCTTTCGGACAGATGCTTTGAGTTTGTATCATAATGTAAACTGCAGATAATGTTTTGCGTCATACTAGATCGAGTTTCACTCCTAGGCCTTCCGTTGGTATAATTAATGAATCTATGTTTTTACCAAACGAAACTCAATCATATATGGTATTTATTTTTGGGGACAATTTCTGGTTTAGGAAATCGAGAATATAAAGCCATCATAAACGGTGTAACTGGATCTGGGCAATTTGATATGTGCGTCTAGTTATAATTTTAAAGTTAAGTATTACGGATTTATAATATTTGAATAATCTATTTTTGTAAGGGATATGGATTTATTTTAAAAAAATTTATTTAAATATATAAAGTATTTTGGATGATCTGAGTATTATCAGGGTGTTAGGGATAAGATAAGTGTCATTAAAATTATATTTTTAAGATCAATTGGTGTTGATGATTCGAATCTCATTAAATTACTTACAATTAGAGAAATTTTTGTTATGTTTATCACTTTTGAATAGGTAAAATCACATTATCTTGTTTAATGAGGAAAAGTGATTTTTGCAATGAATCAATTAGATCTTAAACCCTCAATCCATTTCACGAAAAGGCTGAGGAAAACTATGCTGCTTATAAAGAGTCATAAAATGCAGTTGAGGGGATGGAAAATCCATCACATCTTTAGAGCTGTAAAAGCCAGTGTTCGACCATCACCGGATTTGTTGATGGTAAACAGCTAGACTATGGTTTAACTCCTTGAGAGTGTGCTATACCTGTGTGAGATATTGATTTGTCGGTGAATTACTTTGGATTCTCTGTTCCGTAGCAGAAGAAAGGGGCGGTGCCCCCTTTGTGTTTTCTGCCTATTAAGTCTTTTGTTGAGCTTGATTTTTGCTTGAATTCGGAAATTCTGTTTTAAGGGAGAATTATGACTAATTGTCTCAGCCGCAAACGTTGAGAGTTTCAGCCAGTCATGATATGGCATGTAGCTTTGCACATACACGTGGTTGATATGTTGGTTAAAATTATCATAATTTCTTTTAATTTAATCTTAAATTAAATTAAAACCATGAAAGTATATGTAATAGGTCGAATTTGTTACAAAGTAGAACGTGTATGTTATACATATTTCTAAGCAATCGTTCACTAATTATAACATTCTTAATGTATAAAAAAGGACCAAGTAAAATTAAGACTTAATCTCTGTACTTGCCACAAAACTCACTCATAATTAAAGCTAACTCATATAGAAGAAAACTTCTAGTACCACCATATTGACCCATAGATAAAATCAATGATGAACTCTAGATTGGGTAGCCAAATCATATTGACCCGTCCACGCCCACAAACAAACGCAATTAAATAAGAGGAAATCCAACGTGCAGGCAAATATTATTATTGTTAAATTAAAGTAAGAACCAGTATTGGGTTATAGTTTCCTGCTAAACTAACATTGGTCCAAGTGTTGCCAACAGCGCCCACACCCCCCACCCCTGAAACCAGATTAGGTAGACGAGTCAGTGGATGACAAAAACAGCCAAAAGAACATGGTCCTGAGACGAAATTCCACGGCTTCCATCCCAAAGAAAAAGTTGTCAGTCAAAAGCGCCGTCTCTCTTCTTTTCCTTATTACGTACAGGAAAGAGAGAATGAATGGCCCAACTTAATTTATTTGGATCTGGGAATCCTAAAGTGACGGCGTGGCCAAACGTTTTCAGCCAGGCAAAACTACAACTAAGCCTCAGTACGCCATAATAGAAAACAAGTACAATAATCTTGAGCATCACTAATTGAAGATTATTTGAAAGATGGGGTTGGTGCTTGGGTGGTCTTGAAAAAGTAATATTTTTTGACATTGGACCAACTTTGAATGCACCTATCAATGTTTTGTTGTTGTATTTATGTATGGTTTCTTGCTCAAATTAAAGGAGAGGGTCGCTGTCATAGTCTCCCCTTTTAACAAAAAAAAAAAAATTAAGTCAATATGGGCGACACAAACTACATAGTCATATATTTGGAAAATCAACTATTCAATTACTCCCTTAAGCTACCAAAATTGTGACGCATCACTAAAAGTATTATTTTTGAACTCAGAAACACTTGGTGGAGATCAAAAGGATGTGATCAGAGGGGAAAAAGGAGACCAAAAAGACTCAGCACACCATCAACTACAATAGCTGTTGGCCGCAGAATAAATCAGTCTGACCACTTTTAATTAGAGAGTGATAAATATTAGAAAAATATGATATTATATCACTGTGCCAGATCAGCGACTAGCCTTCTCACTGCTTCCTGGAAGGTGTATTCATCCCATCCATTGCCCTACATACCACAAAAGTATCATCAAACATCCATTTCCTTGCCATCAATTTCATAAGCTTCAATTTCAGTTTTCCCATCATGAGAAAAAAATTTTAATATATAAGTCCAGGGAATTAAACTATATATGGGCCCAAGATATTAGTAATTTTTATGGAAGGAAACCCCTCTATTGTTTTTAGGCAAGTTTAAACATATCGCTTTCATGCAAAAACATAATAATAACATATATATATATATATATATTGTCTATATTGAAAAAGGAAAAACATAAGTATATACTAGCATTTTTTTTTTGGTTCAAGAAAGTATATGTTATTGCAACATTTTTCTCATGCAGCTTGAAATCTTAGTTTGTGCTCATACCTCTATTCTCAGTCTCAAGTTAAAATTATTAACAGAGCCTGCTTCTGTTATATGGGTGTTAGCCTCAATGGACAGCAAGCTCACATTTCTGTCGAGCTTCAAAAATTGTAGCAGGTGGATTAAGACATCCACTATTGGCCGTTCTCCTCTAACACTGACTCTCAGGTCCATGATTCTTTGTTCTGATGTTGATTCGGGTACAGGTGTAATCCGAACACTAAATCTCTCGTTTGATGAACCAGTTACCTCCCCGCCGACAGCTTCTCTGGAAGGCAAAAGCTGAGCTTCTAATAACTGGTTTCTCCGATTAAGCTCCACAATATGAGCTTGCAATGAGGTCAAGTGTTCCCTTGCACTACAGAGCACCGATGCTTTGTCTTTCTACATGAATGATTTCAAGACCAAATTTAACTTCATGACTTCAATTTTTTTATAATAAACATTGTTGTGCATAAATCCTTGACGCATAAGAAAATTAATTCATGTTGAAACTTCATAACTATATGCTGAAGATTGAAATAATACCTTGGTGCCAGAAGGAAGAAGAGATCGCAATGCAATGAAACTTTCATTGAGTTTCTCTCGCCTTTTGCGCTCTGACATCATATGGTGCAATTGATTGCTAGTGGGGCGTATTCGCAGCTGTTGTTCACGCCTCGCTAAATTCAGTTTTCCATAGAACAAAACGGCTCGTTTCTGCATGCTTTGGGCTCGTAAACTGGCCCTCGCTGGTGTTGTAGGGGCTCCTAACATAGAGGCAGCATAACGTTTAAATGCACTAGCTTTCGGGTTCAGCTGGTAATCATTGTAAGGTAAATTTTGACTTTGTTGGGGTTGGTGGGATGTTGAAGAGGAAGAAGAAGAAGGAGAGGTTAAAACGGCAAGGATTGCTCTGGTCATCGCAGCATCTTCGCTCTCTAGCGTCGGTAACTGAATATTGCTCCGTATTTGAGACAAGGCCTGCATGGCTTGTTGGTGTTGGTCGGTGATTGAGGAAGAGATTGCTTGCAGTGAAGAGGGTGTCGCGTCGGTTGGAACCTGGGGGCGGGATGCGCTTGGGATGGTGAAGATCAGAGAAGAGTCTGGACTACCCGTAGACAGTGACCTTAAAGATGACGAAGACGAAGATGGCCTGTTCGGATCAGTTGGTTGGGGTTGGGGAAGCTGATCTCCTACAGGAGATCGTCTTGAAAAGTCTTCTGGGAAAAAACCTCTCATCTCCATCTCCATGTTGAGCTATAATTAAGATAATAAGTTCAGTGGCAAATTAGATATACTTATATAGATTAATATTTTCAATAAACGAAGCAAGTGGCATTAAATATATCTAATATTATATTCATAACCGATAGTTTTACTTCCTTACTTGTACCACATTGGAAGACCCTAACTCAATCTCTCCACTCCTGCATCCCATGAATACAGCCGTCTGCAATATTTAACCGACAAAAGAAAGCACGTCAGGATTGTTGTACTTTGCATTAATTATCAAGATCAAGCTAGCCATAAGCTTTGGGAAACAAAGCGAAGGAAACCTTAATTCCTGCTTCCTGCAATAAAGACAGAAAGATTTTAGGTTAGTCTGGTTAAACAAAAATGCAATATTTAATTCTTATCGTAAAGTATTTTCCATTGATCTTTACCCCATAAAATTGCCGCTGTGTCTGCTGGGCTATCCGGTTCTGAAGCTCCGATTCCCCTAACTCAATGTAAGGCCTATTATTCCTGAAAGCAAATCCTGGAACGAGGCCACTGTAGCGCAGAAATTCAACAGGTTAATGGCGAAACTATAACTTGACTGATCAAGTAGAAAAAAAATCGGTAAGAAATTTTCTTGCCGTACTTATCATTTTCGAGAGGGAATACTAATTGCCGGTACTCGAGGAAAAGTCTCAAAGCTCTGGGTTGGTTGCTTTCTTCATTGTAACATCCGTCCCAACACATTAAACAGCTGCTAAGAATCAAAATATTAGGTTCCCAAATCATAAAAATAAAAAATAAAAAAAGTGAAAGAGAGAGATAGAGAGATATGAAGAAGATATATACTTTGCTTGATGGATGTACGACCATAGGCAAATGTATGTGCAGCCGGTAGAGTGCATGAGTAATTGGAGAAATTCAGCACGGGATGCTTCATCGAGGTGGAAGACAGCGTCCATGGGAGTTAAATGGTTACTTTGCTGTCGTTTTTTTCCCTACTAAAATAGCAGTACGAGATCCCTCTTGGATCCCTTTATCGCTGTTTCGATTTCCATGTCATTTGAGTATTCTCTGCCTTTCATGTCATTCCTGGAAGATTCTGAACCTTGAAGGTTGGAGAAATCATCTCTTGAAAGAAGAAACTTGGTCTCGCATGATAAGAAAACGAAGCTAACTGAGATACTTATTGGGTGGGAACGTGATGAGATGAGGGTCTCTGGAAATAACTCGCAATTAAGGTTATCACACTTGGGACTTGGGAAATAAGCAAAGCCAGCTGATAGGAAGAAGGGGTTTGAAAAGTAGCAGAAATTAACCAAGAAACCATAACAAAAGATATCAGGAAAATTATAAAAAAAAAAAAAAAAGACTAATGGTAGCAAGACAGCAAGGGCCTCCTCTTTGTGCAATAGTGATCGTGAGAGAGAGGAAAGAATTGTCTGGAAAATGAGAACTTGGAAAAGTATTTAGGAGAGAGAGAGAATTGCTCCAGCAAATCGATTGACAGAAGCAAGGAAAGCGAAAGAGAGAGAAGAGCAGCAGCCAGCCAAGAGAAAATTAGAAAAGTAATGGTCAATCTTCAAAGTCCTCCCTCGCGATGGTTTGTTTGAAAAGAGTCAAGGAGGGAATGCACATTTCTTTTTCCTTTGGGCTATATACCCTTGATTGTTTTATTATTATACATACAATTAATACATACTCCATGCAAATTCAGAATACAATCCTCCATCAAATAAATTTTACATAAAACTCATCATTTCGAAAACGCACTAAATTGACAGGTGACCTCGACTAATATTAAATGATATCGATTTTATTATATAAAATATGTTAATCAACGTTGTACGAGAAAATTAATATTATATAAAAAATAATTGTCAATTATACCAATTACACGTAAAACATTTTGTTTGTTCAATTTTCTTTCCATGACCCAAGGCTTGATTCCATTTAATGCTGTTTCCATGTTGGATTCCATAAGAAAGTATGAACACAATCCTTCCAAAAAGAAAATGTTTTATATATTGTGTTCAGATATGGTGATGCAGCTAATGCTTACAGCTGCTTACCTGTTCCCAGAATCTAGCGGGACAGGTTGATTAAAATTTGATGCTGAGATCCGTTGAGCATGGATTTTAATTAGCAATAATTAATTAAGGTTCTAAAGAAGGTTCGCAACACAAACAAAATTATAGTTTTCCAATTGAAGGAGATCCTAACCTACCATATTGAAAAAGTCTGAGGGAGTTATAGAATTCTTTTTCCTTTTGACATTCCCAATATTGAGCTGTTAAACTTTTGGCCAATTCTCTTAACTACTACCCCATCAATATTTATGTACACTCATTAAAGGTTATTATTTAAATTTACTCGAACCTGTGTCAGGTAATAGTTGTGCCACTCAAATTTAAACTCGATTATAAAATATCATATTATTACTTAATCAAGTCGGATAATGCAAAATACTTGATTATACTCAGTCCATTTCTCATATAATTGTGTGGGCAATTTTTGTATAAAACCAAAGCGGGAAATGTTAAAAAAAAAAAAAAGAAAGCAAGAAAAGGTGCATGAGAATAATTAAACTTTTTTTGAAAAGTTTTCAAAACCAAAGACCAGAGAATTAAATTTTCGGGAAAGTTATGTATAACAACTTGCTCAACTTATTTTGTGATATAAATGCCGATGCAACAAATTAAGAATGTCAATGAGATATTTTTATTTCAATTAATTGGAAAAAAATTTGTCGAATTAGTCTTCATAAATTTAGCATATCAGATGCAATTGACTTATAAAGAGTGTTTTGGGTTTTCATTCTCATCGCAACAATATTTTGGGCCATAACTTTATAATAAAATTATAAAATAGGTCAACCTCTTTTTTTTCAAGAGTATATGAATTTAAATTTAAAATCTTTACTCAAAATTATTTCTTTCATATATACTTTATTTGGACCTTGATCTTAAGTTTATTAAAAATTTCGTGTTTTAATATTGTTCATACTTATAATTAATATTTAAATGAGGTCACTTTTTTATTAACATCATTTATTTTCAA
The DNA here is from genome assembly GCF_000208745.1 of Theobroma cacao. Classification (NCBI taxonomy): domain Eukaryota; kingdom Viridiplantae; phylum Streptophyta; class Magnoliopsida; order Malvales; family Malvaceae; genus Theobroma; species Theobroma cacao. The sequence goes on from NC_030858.1 coordinate 4,543,413, forward strand.
TATATTTTAGGGTAAACTTCTCATATAGCTCTTGTGATATAATCCTTTCTCACATAACACCTTGAACTTTTTTTTTTTCATATAAAATTTTGTGATTTATTTATGTTCCCATAGGGACTAATGGGTTAAATATTCAATTTAATTTTTTATAAAAAAAATAATAAAATCCTTTACCCCTTTATTTCTTTATTTGTCTAGATTTGTTGTATTTTCAATTGTTTTTTCTCTCCTTTTAACCAACTTGTTTCCTTTCTTAATGGGTACAAAAACTGCATGTTTGTATTGAATGTGTTAAATATTAGATCCAGCTATGTTTTGTTCCTTGATTTTAATAAAGGTTGTCCCATTTTCTTTATGCAAGAAGGACGAAAAAATAAATAAATATGAATTCAAGTCAGAGGTCCTACACCAAGCTCGCCTACTTTGTAGACAAGGCTGGTTGTTTGAAACCCCTCCAAGCATTGGGTCCCCAGCAATTAAGGCAGGGGTTACTTTTTTTTTTTTCTTTTCTCAAAAAACATTCATAAGATTTCATTAGAAAAAGGGGATGGAACTTCCCCTTTTCAAAGTACAGAACAAAACACAAAACGGGGATTAGAAATATTGGTCAGTATTCCCATTTGCTGCCTACGGGTATTCCTCCCCAATATTTCCACATAATCATCCTTAACGGGGTCTCAAAATAATCCCCGTAACCGTAAACAAAAAGTACCTACAAAAAAAGACTATTCCCCTGCACTATACAATTTAATAAGAGGCGTCTACCACAATAAGTTTATTTTCCTGTATACAAAAATCTGCTATCAATAATATTAACCAATCTAAAATCAAAAACATCATAGGGAAGAAGTTTCAAAACCTCCACTATGTTGGACATTTTCAAATAAAAGATATGATTTCATATCAAAATAGGAGAAAAAATTGTGACGGTTGAAAATTAAAATTTTAAAAAAAATTATATATGTTAGAAATAAAAATAAATAAATAACATAAAATAAAATCACGTATATTGAAAAGGGAAACAAACACAAACAATATCTATTGGAAACAGACATCTGTGCCTATAAAAGAGAATCCTCTTTATTCAACAGAATATATCAGAAAACAAAAACTTTTATTTCCTTTCTCAAATTTCTCAAGTCTTCTTCTATACTATTTACCTGCACAAAAATACTATAAAAGTTTGATAATCTTGTTATACTCTGATGAGTATTCAGTGAATTGATTTCGTCAGTGCAAAATACCGTCAATCACTGAACTTTATTGTATTTTTTAGATTTATACGTCGTTAATTCTTTTGCACGCTACAAGTGGGAGCGAATAAAACCTTAAAGACAGTGACATTGATACACACCTTGAAGCTAATTTTTAAGTTTTTCCAGCTTGATGTTCTAACACACTAAGGGTAAACCAAGGCATTTCTTCATCACAGTAAACATCACAGCTTAATTGTCACGATAATAGCAAGGATAGTATACCCAGTTAAGGCAGGAGGCGCTTAATAATCACCATAGTTGCCAAATAACTACTCCTTTATATTATCAGTTCAAAGACTAAACTTCAATCCCAATCAAATTTCAAAATGGAAAAACAAAGGAACAAAAAAACTAAATTTTGTAATAAATTTGGCAACTTTAAAATCAAGAAAGAAAGCATATAGCTAGATCCAAAACTTAACACATCCAATACAAATATGCAGTTTCTGCACCCATTAAGAAAGGAAACAAGGTATTTAAACAAAGAGAAGAAATAACTAGAAACACAACCAATTCAGACAAATAAAGAAAGAATAAGGAGATAAAAAGATTTTATTATCTTTTTACAGAAAATTAAGTTGAATATTTAACTAGTTAACTTCAATGGGATAAAAATAAAACACAAAATTTTATATGAAAAAAATATGTGAAAAATGATTATACCATAAGGGGTATGTGTGGAGTTCACCTAATATTTTATTTTAAACACATATGTGTGTGTGTGTATATATATATATATAATAATTATTTTGGCTTATCTTACATAGGATTTGGAAGAGGGTTGTCAACTCATAAACAAACCTGTCTAATATTGAAAGGTTGATTTTGCTTGCTTAAATTTCGATGTTTCTTCTTCTTTTCTTTTCTTTTTTGTGATTACTATAACTTCATTGGGTGGGTAATACAGCTAAAAACTTGAAAGTCCCACCTTCTTTCATTTTCAATATTTAAAAAAATCAAGAAGAACGACTTTCTGCTTAGTCTGCAACTCAGGGATGTATGTTGAAAAGCGGAAAAATTCATTCGCCGCCTTTTTCAATGAAATCTTTCTGAACGACTTTCAAAGACAAAAAATAAAAAAAATAAAAAAGAACGAATTTCAAAATATTTATCTATAATATAGGAATTTTATTTTAAAATTTGAAAATAACCCAGTACCATTCAATTAATTTCCATTTATTCGAGCATTTCTTAGGTATTATTAATATTTGCATGTGAAGAAATGAATGGTGATTAAGTGGATTACTTTCTATGATCCCTTTGATTCGAAAAGTCTGGGATGGTGTATGATGAGACGAGACCTAGCTAGCAAATTAAATTCCAAGGCACTTTTTGGCTCCCAAACAAAGCTTCTTTCGAACGTGTTCTCACTCAGATTTTCCTCTCCTGCCCGCCCAACAACTCCAACGACCAAATTTCTAGCTGCTGCTGCTGCTAAGTCTCCATCCGAAGCTTAGATTCGCAAAACCAAGTCCAAGACGTTGACCCAAGTTGCTGCTCATCACGGCATTTTCTTTGTTGCAGCTTGGCAATTGCTAAATGCCAGGCCAGCCAAAGATCCATCAAGTGAGCAAAATAAAAATAAATAAACGCCTGGCCCATGGTCGCATGCGTTTGTGAACGCGTTGATTTACCCGTTAGGGTCCCCCGCGAGGGATGTTAAATTCTTTCGATTTCTTGTTTTGGGTTAGGGTACAAGTAAATTATTGACTTATTGACACATCGTATGGAAACATGCATGGCACATGATTGAATTGAAATGAAGTTGATTGAGAGGTTATGAACGGAGACCATTTCATATTTTTTCTTTTATATATGGATCCCATCTTTCTCATCAGTTATACTCTTCTCTCTGTGGTCCTTTATATTAGCACTGTCTCACGCATGCTGAGACAATTTCAAACAAAAGATTTTTTCTACCAAGTCAGAAATACGATGCACTTGAAGAGCTTATTTGGTTTGATTTTTTTTTTTTAACTTAAAAGTTATTATAAAATTCTTATAAAAAATAATAGTTTTTAAAATTAAGTTAAAGTTGTTTGATAAATTTTTTTTTATAAATTCTTTTTAATAAGTTATAATTTTTGTTAAAATTATTATAGAAAGTATTTTTTAAGGATAATATTGTAATTATTTTTAACAAATGAGGATATTTTTTAAAACAAAAATAAAAATTCTCTTGTATTTTTAAAAGTAGAGAAGAAAAAACTCTTCATTTGAGCTTTTTTTTAAACTCTTTTTTTAAAAATTTTGTTCTAAAAAAAAGTTATTTTTTAAGAGCTTTTTAAAAAATTATGTTTGGCCTGGTTTTTGCTTTTAAGAGGTAAATAAGCTGAAAAAAAGTTAAGTCAAACATGCACTAAAACTAATTTTGTACGTATCGGTCATATGCTATATATATCATTATCAAAGAAAGAAATGATAATTTTTTAATATATAATACTTAAAAAGATGTTTTTTGAATTATTTAAACAAATTTAAATAAATTTTTATTCTTTTATTATATTTAATCAATAATATCTTACAATTGACTAAGTATTTGTAGCTAAAATCCCATTTGTCTTTTATGTCATGTGATAATAATGTAGCATATTGACGTGTTATACTATATAATGATATGATCACGTGATATTTTTTACACTCTATACCAGAATCACATGACTATAAAATATAAGATGTTATTTTAATTAATGACAATTAATTAACTATTAGTTATAATGAGAATTTTCTTAAATAGTTCAATGGTATTATAAAACTACTTCATGCATGTTAAAAGAATTAATTTAATCAATAATAATAACAAGGTTTTATACCAAAATTGTATTATTTTCATTTCTTTTGGCCAACGTATTATTTTCATTTAGAAATTCTTTTAACCCCCCTTAGAATAGCTAGTGAAATGAAACTTTGAATATAGTGGTTGAGAAAAGCTCCATATTAATACAAATAAAAATAAAAATTATATTTTTATATTGAAAAATATGAATTTCAATTTCTTTTTTATTTCTTTAGTGGAGCATAAATATAATCAGCCCAATAATAAGTGTTTTCTTGAAGAGACGAGTCATGTTTGTGGCAATCCAAGCTTAATTAGTTTCTCGGGCCTATACTGAGTGGGCCAGGCTAAGCTTTAAAGACTTATTGGACTTCAAACAATTATGCGTTTTTTTTGCTGTTACAACGTCCTGTCCTGGCCTGTCCTATCCACAAACATTTTGGGAGCTTTGCTTTGCTGCTGTAGTGTAAGGAATAAGAAAAAGAAACACTTGGCAAGTAGATGAAATGGAAACACTTGCTTGTAATTTTCATCCATTGATCTTCAATTTATCAAATTCTAAAACTCTCTCTTTTCTTAAATTTCCTCTTTCACCAGATCCCTTCATCTCATCAGCAACAACCTTGAGCTTGAGGATGGCTCACCCTCACTCTGCCCAAAGTCCAGGTTTTGTAATTTTGTTTTGAGTTTTTATGATTTCATTTTTTGAAAAGTTACTTAAAAGAATCTTGGGGACTGACCCTTGTTGTATTTCAGTGATTGAGCAGCAGAGAGTAGTGATTCCTAACAAGCATGGTGAAAAGCTTGTGGGATTATTGCATGAAACTGGGTCTAAAGAAATTGTAGTCTTATGCCATGGTTTCAGATCCACCAAGGTTGGTAAATTCTAGTCGAGACCTTTCATATTTCTGTTCTTTGATTTAGTCAAGCATTGAAAAGCTCATAGTAATTAAGAATAAGCTTGGGCGTATAATCCGTTATTGTTGAAATGAAAATGTGATATGTAGAATCACTCATTTATGGGGTTCAAAGCCCACTTATAGAACCGGCATGTGTTCCAGGCTGATCGTACTATGATGAACCTTGCTGTTGCCTTAGAGAAAGAAGGAATCAGTGCCTTTCGTTTCGACTTTGCTGGAAATGGGTAAGTGGTATATATGCTAGGGTACTTGCCGTGGACTTTTGAGATTTAATGACTGCATTCATGTTTAGTTTCCTAGTTATTAGGAGATTGCCTCATTATTATGAGGTTTCTGTTTCATAACCATTTGTGTCATGGCTATTTAGATCACCTTGGAGCTTAATTTAACTGAGAGATACCAATAGTGTGGGATGCATATAATGTCAATATCTGTTTCTTACTGATTTGATATAAAATGCTGCAGATTAGTACAGATTCTTTTTATTTAATTCTAATGGAAGAGATAATTATCTTGGACATTAATATTCACCACACTTTTGTTGATGAATCAATTGTCACATTTACTGGCAGAATTAGAATTACTGTATAGATACTTCTGAGAATTTGATTGTAAGTGTGCTTGATTCAATTGTGTCAAGTGGTGTATGTTCTTAATGTCAGTCTTGGGAGTTATGAATTCATTTTGATGCTTATCATCTAATTACTTGACACGTAACTCATTTTAGTGAAAGCGAAGGTTCATTTGAGTTTGGTAACTACTTGCGAGAAGCTGATGATTTACATGCTGTCACCCAGCACTTTTGCGGGGAAAACCGCATAGTAAGTGCAATTCTTGGGCATAGCAAAGGTGAGTGGATTTTCCGAGGTGTTTTGCTCATAACATTCTGATCATTGATTATTGATATTACAACTGGATACAGAAATAGAATACCACAGCCTAGAGTAGCTGTCATATATGACAAGCAGAGTTTACGAAGGAATAAATTTAGATTTTAGACTCCATGTTCTTTTCATGTTGAATTAATGAGGCTTAAGTAGTTTGCTTTAATTAGCTTTGTTCAAATGCAATTTTCTTTTCAAGCAGCCTACTTACAAGGTTTGATTCAATCATTGACTAGCAAGTTTTCATATTTACACTCTTGCAATATAACTAAAATAATGCAAATGCAGGAGGTAATGTGGTGCTTCTCTGTGCTTCTAAGTATCACGATATTCATACAGTTGTCAATGTTTCTGGCCGCTATGATTTGAAGAAAGGCGTTGAAGAACGTTTTGGAAAAGATGCTGTGGACAGAATTAAGAAGGATGGATTTGTTGATATCAAGGATAAGACAGGTAACTGCTACTTTGCTTCAATAATTATTCAATAACTGAGAAGTCACTGGTCCTTCCAACTGAAATTTTCTTTCCCTCCAAGTGTTTCTTCTGTGGCTGCATCACAAGTGATGAAGCAAATTAAGCTGCTTCCACCAGCCTTCTTCTAGCTTTTTGAATTTTAGAAGAAAAATAAACATAGTAAATGACCTGTGTAAATTCTTGATATGGTTTGATCATGAACAGAATTGGATGTAGAATGGTGGAAATATCAAGATATGATGCCTCATCATTCAACAAACTAATTGAGCAGATTCCCCTCCACCCCTTCTTACTTGCTTAGTCATTCTAGCTTCATTTCACATTCATTGAGAATTTGAGATTTTATATCTATAGGAAGTGTTGAATTTCGTGTGACTGAGAAAAGTCTGATGGAGCGCTTAAGCACAGACATGCATGAAGCATGTCTTAAGATCCCTAGAGAATGCAGGTGAGAATGAACCACATCCCTCTGGAATTTTTCTTGTGGTGTTAGATAATTTTCTCAAGTTATTATTGGTCTAAAAAGCAAGTCTCATGAAGTGTTCATTTACAGGGTTTTGACAGTCCACGGATCTGCTGATGAAATAATCCCTGTTGAAGATGCATTGGAGTTTGCCAAGATTATACCTAACCATAAATTGCACATTGTAGAAGGAGCTGATCATAACTACACTTCACATCAAACTGAATTAGCTTCTGTGGTGTTGAGTTATATAAAGGTAGCTTTACAGCAGGACTAGGATACACCTAATTACTAGCTGCTTTTCGTGCCAATAAACAGATAAACCTTTTCATCTGAAATAAAATTTCAAGTTAATTTTAACCTTGCTCCGGGTAAGAAAGTGATAGAGGGGGCTGATGGAATGTTCCCAGTGTAAGATGTAGAAATAGCATATGTTGGTCATCGCTCTTTTGTGTGTTTGGAGACAAGTCTATGTATATAAGTTGGCATTTCAGGTTTTGTTACCAAGTTGGCTAATTTAATCTTTGGTCAGGATTCACTGTTAGAAAGCTTTATGATCTTGGTTGTCCTTATTGTTTACAAGCTTTAATATTTGATTAGAAGTTTTAATTTGACTTTGTGCTCGCAAACTGAATTGAATGATGGATGTAATGAAGCCATCTTTTCCTTTTTATTGAAGGCCACTTTCAGCTTTTTAAGTAAGAGCTTGTTTGGCCTAGTTTTTTTCTAGCTTAAAAGTTATTATGAAGCTCTTAGGAAAAATAATAGTTTTTAAAATTAAATTAAAGTTGTTTGATAAATTTCTTTTTATAAGTTATAATTTTGGTTAAAATTATCGTAGAGGGTATTTTTTTTTAAGAGGGTAATATTATAATTATTTTTAACAGATAAAGATATTTTTTAAACAAAAATAAAAATTTTCTTGTATTTAAAAAAAAAGATAAGATAAAGTTTAGTAGTTTTTTTGAAGTTTTTTTTTTGAAAAATTTGATTTTTTTAAAAAAATTATTTTTTTAAGAATTTTTTCAAATTTATGTTTGACTTGATTTTTATTTTTATGAGATAGATAAATTGAAAAAAAAATTATACCAAACAAATACTAAGACGTAAAAAATCTCTTAAGTATTTGCTACTGTGTATGTGCTGTTATGGTTAAAGTCTCCATGCCCATGTCACTAGCTCAGTATTTAGATCATTTTTTTGGGCCTAAAGATGGGGACAAAGCCGGTCGGTATCCAACCACATCTGGCACTCTTGAGAAAGACATGGGATGAGGCCAACAACACGATAACCGCCAAATAGTGCAGGTGCTAGATGGGGTTGATTCATGTGGTTTTCCCCATTATGGAATACCCTGCAATTAGTCCTGGTTTCACGTTTGTTAATCATATTGTGCATGGAACATGAGTGCCACTCTGTCCAACCAATAGTGCTCATAGACCATGTTTAACCGCATACAAGGTGTAGCACTAGACATAGAAGATGGGCAAAAAATAACTGTACACACTAAGCAGAATCATTGGAATTGATTTTGGCCTCGTAACTCTTGGTTACTGAGGAACATAACTGAAGAGGTCAACTAAGCAATGAGAAAGTTGGCTCGCCAATGTAATTGAACCATGTGTTCAACAAAAGGTTGAGCTAGCTAAATGTCTGAAATGCTTTTAGGTTTCAATAAGCTATAAATAAATAGTTGAATCCTTTTTTTAAGGGCTTAAATTTTTAAGATAATCAGTTAAGGTAAATTAAAAAAAAAAAAAAAACGAAAGAAAGCTACACGGAGGAGCAGTACTGTATAAAGCGTTGCCAATCTGGTACTTACTGTTTATTCTCTGCGATCCTGTTTTACCGATAAGTGATAAGTAATAAGCACTCTTGCTTACTCCCATTTGCGGTCTTGCATTTTTTCGTTATAGTGCAAGAAAGAGGGAGAGGTACTCAGATATGGAAACTGTTGCTTATAATTTTCATTCATTTCTCTTAAATTTATCAATTTATACCACGTCTCCTTGTCGACAGCTCTCCTTCATCTCATCCGCCAATCGCATCTCCAAAGCAAAGTCAACAACCTTGAGGTTGAGGATGGCTCACTCTCACTCTGCCCAAGACCCAGGTCCCAAATTAAATAGTCATTTGATTTGTAATTTTATGATTCCAGTTTTTAATGTAACAATTTTGGATAAAAAAATTGACCCTTTTTTATATTTTAGTGATTGAGCAGCAGAGAGTGATAATTCCGAGCAAGCATGGAGAAAAGCTGGTGGGATTGTTGCATGAAACTGGGTCTAAAGAGATTGTTATCTTATGCCATGGTTTTAGATCCAGAAAGGTTGGTAGTTATGAAGTTGGGTCCTTTCATCTCCTTTGCCTTGCTTTAAATAACAAATATATTGACTGTAAATGTCTGCTCATGTAGAAATAGTAATAATTTATGGAATCTCACTAGGGTTAATTCTACTTCAGGACTACAATACTATGGTGAACCTTGCTGCTGCTTTAGAGAAAGAAGGAATCAGTGTCTTTCGTTTTGACTTTGCTGGAAATGGGTGAGTAGTAGAGATTTTCTGAGCTGGTTTCTGTTGCATAGACAACATGTGTTATATGGTGTAGTTCTTACTTCTCCATGTCAATTTCGTGAGTTGTGGGCTATTTATTTTTATCATTACATTTTTCAGAGAGAGTGAAGGATCATTTCAGTATGGTAACTATTCCCGAGAAGCTGATGATTTACATGCTGTAATTCAACACTTTTCTGGGGAAAATCGTGTGGTAAGTGCGATTGTTGGGCATAGCAAAGGTGAGTATCCTAAGTGTTCATACATGAAATTTTACAAACTAGTGAAAATAGAAAATGATTTTACACTATGCAGTAGAAGTTGTATGTGAGTTTTTGAAGGGGAACCAAGTTGATGAAGATTATATCTTCTATCACATTCGAGACAATGAGTTAATTTCAGATCTACTGTCTGTTGGATCTTAGCAATATCTTTTGCTTATAATGTTTTGATCATTAATATAAGGAAGGAATATGTAGCCAAGCTAACATTTAGACTACATTTTCTTTTCATTTTGAGTTAGTGAGGCTTAAGTGTTCAGTTTGTCAATTAGATTTTTTCAGCTGTAATTTGACTAATCCATTTACTTTAATGTGATAATGGCTAGTCAGTTTTCATATGAATATTACCCTGCAAATGTTGTGCCACTAAAATAATGTAAATGCAGGAGGTAATATGGTGCTTCTCTATGCTTCTAAATATCGAGATATCCATATACTTGTCAATGTTTCTGGCCGTTATGATTTGAATAGAGGCATTGCTGAACGCTTGGGAGAGGACTTTATGCAAATAATTAAGAAGGATGGATATATTGATGTTAAGAATAAGACAGGTAATGTTCTATATTGCTTCCATGACATGTATACGTTCCTCACTTCTGTTTTGTTCATGTCTGTGAGGGTGTATTTGTTGTTTGTTGGGTTGAGAAAATCAATAGCCCTTCCTATTGGACTTTCCATTCAGTTAAACGTTACTCTAAAGAATCCAGATAGGGAATGTGGCCACATAATCAGTGATGAAGACAGCTGCTTAAAGTGCTCTACTAGCATTCGGTATTTGAGAGAAAAGAAACATAGAAATTGTGTTAGAAATGCAAACAATTCTTTAATGTTTCCTGGAAATAAAAACATTGCTTGTAAAATGTGGAAAGCGTAAGATGTACTACCCTATCAAAATCAAACTAGGCATATATTTTTCCCACCTACCCCACCTCACCTCTCTCTCTCTCTCTCTCTCTCTCAGCCCCATATATATTGCTTGGTTACTCGCTTGCTGAATCACTCTTGTTCAATCTTTTTTTGTATGCTCAATTGGCAACATATCATGGTTGAATTACATTTTATGTGTGTAGGAGGTGTTGAATACCGTGTGACTGAGGAAAGTTTAATGGAACGCTTAAGAACAGATATGCATGAAGCTTGCCTTAAGATTGACAAAGAATGTCGGTAAAACTCTGAATCCGGAGCCTATTACTGCTCTTTCGAAATCACTGTTTGTCCATTAATTCATTGATATAGCTGTAGATGTCATTGTAAAATGATAGTTAATTCACTAATATATGCTTATATATACTTTTATTCACCAATCTTATTTACAGGGTCTTGACAGTCCATGGATCTGCTGATGAGATAATTCCCATTGAGGATGCATTGGAGTTTGCCAAGATCATACCTAATCACAAGTTACACATCGTGGAAGGAGCCAATCATGGATACACCTCACATCAAACTGAGTTGGCATCCGTTGTTGTGAACTTTATAAAGACAGTCTTAGAGCAAGACAAGGTTGCCCCGTAGTAGGCAGTTTATGTGATCAATGGATAAGCTTTTCATTTCAACTTTGATGTTGAGCATTTAAACTTTTCTTCTCACAATAAAAGCGCAATACAGGTCACTGATGGAATGTTCCAGCATTGTAAGCCCTGCAGCTGTAATTGATCTCAGTTGACTAGGGAAATATTACAAGGACTTGACCACTCTTAATAATTTGATTAAGTTTCATGAAAGCGTGAGTCTTCCAAGTTAGTTTCGTAAGTCTTTTATATTCGGTCTTCGAACATGTGGCAATGTATATTCTTTTATTTGTTATTTTTTCACAACCATTTCCATGGTTGCAAGCTGGTAATAAGGCAAGTTCACAGAAATATCAGATTGCTTCAAACCTATTAAGAATACAGAAGATGGGAAGAAAACTTTTGCTACATTATCATATTTACGGCTTAAGCGAAAGCACCTACAAGCTTCTAAAATTTGCCCGTGAATCCTAGCCTAACACTGGCTGCTTTAAAGGACATTTGCCAAATAATGTCACTATTCTATGATCTCCATTGCTAGATGACCTTTCCCTTGCCCACTGGCTGGAATGTTAAATTATTTGTCTTTCCTTTTAAACATCTGCTGTGGCTGGTACTTCGCACTCCAATCGGGTGGACGAACTATTAAACTCACATAAGCTCCTTTTGCTCATGACCATCGTCCTCGCTACTGTCATACGTTTCTAGATACTCCTCTTCCCATTCGCCCTGATTCAACCAAAAATACGTTTGCTATCAATAGCAGTACAAAGGGAACATACCATCCTAGCACGAGAACTAGAAACATAAGTGACAGGTTCCCATATCAGACCGCGGAAGGAACTGAGACTTAACCTCATAGTAGTCAGTTCAAATCCTTGATGTCCTCATCAAGATCACAAATCATCCACAGGACGAAGAACTCCATCAGAGCAATGTGAAAACCCACATCGTACTAGTACAAGCTCTAGTACCATTTGTAACAACTCAAGTTCAAACACTAGCCTAACAACTTTTCTAGCCTAAACCACGTGATCCTCAAAAGCTCAAGCTCAAGTTGTTAGTAGTGAGGGACTTGGATTGTTATATAAATCTTAACAATCACATTCACATCAAATGTGAGATGTGAGGTCTCACAATTAAAAAAAAAAAATTATAGATTATTAATGACTATTGAGAGATGTAAATAGCTGAAGAGTAAGCACTCTGAGTATTAGGAAATGTGGCCAAAAGGAAGATTGTAACTTCTAAAGGGTATAACTCTCATACCAAGGTGGAAGAAATTGAATTGCATGTCTATTTCCAGCACATACACTTGACCTAGAGAGTTATAAAAGTTTGGGAGTTCATTTACCTCTTCAATATCCTCATCAAAAAGTGGAGCTTTATTCAACCTTGAGTATGAAGTTTTGTCTACATCAATCTCCTTCCCAGTTTTCATTTCTTCCTGAATTAAAAAACTCATTGTTGAGATAAAAATCTTCAGCAAGCCACCTCTTGCTAATATCACTATGAAATTATATATATCTAAAATGAAAAGAATACCAGTTCTGATTTCATTAACTCAATTTTTTCCTGTAAGTCCAAGATGTGATGCTTCAGTGCCTAGAAAATGCAGGAAACAAATTAGGTAGAAGCAAAAACATTATATTTTAGTTGGAGAAGAATCATAAAAAGGATCAAGAGTTTTATTACTATGTTACCTCACGTCTCTGAAGTTCAACTGACCGAGCTAATGCCTGTCTTCTTGTCAACAAATTCTTGGGCCTCAATACACAAGGACGCATGTAGTTTTTCCCTCGATAGATAATAATTGCATAGCCTTTGGTAGTTTTATCTAAAGATACTAGCAACCCACCACTCTCAGCCTCCAATGAAATTGCAATGTGCTTGACTTGTGCAAAATTTTCTCCTTTGACAATTATCTTTACCAATTCACGATATTTCCAATGCAGGTGCATGTTTTCTATTGTCCCATCATAAACACCTCGTCTTCCTAAAACAGAAAAACCACATAAATATTTGACTTGTCCTGTCAGAAGCAATAAGCAGAAGCAAAGTACTCATTCTTACCCAAAAGCAAGTAGGGTTTCATACTCAGACCAATCTTACGAAATAAAATTCTTTCCTCATCACTCAAAGTTTCCAAATCAGTTGGGAGATCTGCTGGTTCCAGATGCTGCTGCACTTTAGCCAAAGCCTTATTGGCCTTTCTCAACTTCCCTATAGCCTAGGACCATAAAATTAGAAACACAGCATAAATCAGAAAGAGTGTCAGGGTTATCAAATGTTTGAGAATATTTTTATAGTTTCTTAGTTACTGTATCTGTAACTTACAAGAGCTAGTTTCTTCTCAAGATATCTGACTAGTGAAGCCTGTTGAGTCAAAGCTGAGTTTTTCTTCATTTCCTCCACCTCTTCAATACTTGGTTGGTGCCCCCAGCGAGACGTTGCAGCAGTGGTTTCTGCAAGGGTGCCGGCAACCAAAGGAAGTTTAGAAGCTTTGGCATTAGATCCAACCAAGGCCAGGACCCTCTCTCGTGCTTTCTCTTCCTCCTCTTGTTGAAGATTTCTTGATTTTTGCCTCTCTTTCAATGTCTTTGTTACAACAGGTGGCAAGAAGTCATTACCCCTGTAAAAGACAATAAATTCCTTGTTTCTGGAAAGCAGTGTCCCCCCTGTCAATTGCTGCATAGGCAAAATGCATATGCAATAAGCAATAAGCTTCTATGAAGCAACAGATTAGAGCACCAAAAGAATAGAGAAAAAAAAGGCAATTGTCCAAAAGCTTGATAGAATAAGTAATAAGGTAGCCTGAGCTTGAATTTGGTGTGTAAAAAAACTAATCTCAAAGATTAGTAAAATCAAGCCAAAAGCAATGGTTTATAGTATTCAAATCCATCCTTATTCTGCTCAAACATCGAAATACCTGTTTCCATGATCTAACACAAAAAATTTAGCAAAATTTTGAACATAGTCATAAACGTGCATTTGCTTCAAATTTGAAATGATATGCCTCATTAGCATACCATATAATACATAACTGAATGTATGTTTCTCACCAAGCAGAAAACTTCCATCAACAAGTTCATTTCAAGAGAGTTAAAAATGAGCTGAAAGGGGAGGAGGGGAGTCTGCTATATAATACATGAGAATATCAAAATACTAAATTTAGGGGCTAAACAAACAATGATATCAATAGGTTTACATATCATTTTTCTCTTTTCCTTTCATAAGAGAAACAGCAATATCCAGGTGATGGGAAAATATCTTGAGACCATAAAATGTCTCCTATAGAATACTTGAATCCCTCATTTCATATTCCTTCCATAAGCTGACTAAATCCTCATAAATATTTAAATTTACATTTCAAGATGCAACAATATCTGTAATCTCTCACCTTGAGTTCTTCAGCCATTCTTTCATTGCGTGTATTTTGCACTCCACGTTTGATGGCTATCTTTGCAATACAACTGCTTTCCCATAGCTTCACAATAGCCTCTGCCAGGCCTTGCAGTTCCCTGTTTCTTCCTGCAAAAATCAGGAAACAGAACACCTCAAGAAGAAAGTGATTTGGTGATTAAATAAAAGAAAAAGAAAAAACAGGAGAAAAACGAAAAAGAAATATCTGGCAATGCAAAGACCATCTCATACATTAATTTACCTAAGGCAAAATGTGGAGGCACTGTCCTTGCAAGCCTACGGAAAGTAGTCATTTCACGGTCCTTTAAACAATGTCTTATCCCATAAGGAAGACGTCTGAATGGAGGTTGATATCCAGGAACAACAGGAGGAAGCAGGTCAGCATCAACAGGCAATGGTTCACGACCTGACCAATCTTTATACCGTGGACCTAATTCATCTAACAAATGGTTGAGTTCACACAAATCCATGAGCTCTTCTTTAGATAAATCCTTTAAATACTCTGAAGAAGAAGGCATGAAGCACTCCATGGTCCTAACAGATTCTTTGACTACTATATTTTGGGTGGTATCAGATTCAACATTAGTTGAACAATCCAAAACATTCATATCAACCTTATTCTGACTGGTATATGATTGAACACAATGAAGTTTGTAGGCCATTCCCCTGTACAACACCAATGAGCTGCCTGATCTCCATATAACCAATCCCCCGGTTCTTTGCTGATGAAAAATAGAGATAATTAATACACGATTGCTAGCAGACTCAATTCTGATAAACAAAACATTAAATAGCTGGACTCAATTCTATATGAATTCTACTCTAAACTACGATTCCAGTTTCAGTCAATAATATTTTCAATAACTCCATCCACTGGAAGTATATCATCAAAGACAGAAACAGAATGAAATGATTTAATATTGCAACTACTTATAGAAACATAAAAAATCAAAACAATGTACAAAACTAACCTCCAAAATCTCATGTGTTCTTTTCATGTTAAGAGAAAGAGGCTCTTCAAACTTCAACTTAACCACCTCATCCATCTTCCATCTCTCATGAATGTACTCCACTAAGGCCTGCGTGATCCCTGCAACTCCAACTTTTGTTCTCTCCACCATCCTCAATGCAACATTCCTTAGCCTCTGCAATTCATGTTCCGGTATCATTCTGTCCACCATCTCTGTGTTGCTCCTCTTCTTACTTCTCCCGCTATCTCCTTCAACTGAACCACCCTCATCATCACTATTAGAAACCTCGAAATTCTCTCTGGAAGAAACTACATCGTTTAAGCCCTCAACTGCTGCAACCTCCTTTCCAACTGGTAATCCAATTTTTTGCTTATTTATGTTAACTTCCTCATTTAAAGATTCTGATTTATCAATTAGGCCACCAACAACTTCAGCCTTGTTTCCCCCTGGAAACTCAATTGTTTTCTCACTAGCAAAACTATCTTCTATTTTAGACTCAAAATTGGAAATTTCAGGCACAAAATCAAAATGGGGTTCATTAAATTCGCTTCCATGAGACCAAGGAGCAGAAATTACCCGACTCGGAAAAGAGGAACTCACTGGGTCACTCCTTTCAACTTGTGGGTCCTCATCACGATCTGACTCAGATATGGCCCCCCCAAAAGACTGCTTTCTTTCCACTTCTTCTTCTTCAAATTCCTCTTTTTCTTGCCATGGAAACTTCTCTCTTGTGGAAATGATTGGTTTTAGAGACCATTTATCCTTAATTTGATCCAAAAAACTTGGCTTGGGCTTCCTCTTCCTAGTTATCTCAACACCAACCTTTATTGTTTGATGAGAACAACAAGAAGGTTTGAATTTGAGAGCTCTGAAACTATTATTTGGACAGTGCGTTTGGGCCTGCAAAAGAAGAAAGTAAAGAGAACGTGAAGATGTTGGGAAAGTTTGATGATTTACTGGAAATGGTGAGAGCTCCATGGCCAAGCCACAGTGACGAAGAATACTGAAATCTTTTATAGAACACGGTGCTGGAGATTCTATGGTACCGTGCTTACTAGTATTAATCAGTGACCAATTAAATCCTGCCACCTCAAATGTTGATAATATGCTCAAACCTTAACGTGCTCTTCAAAAAGAAAATAAAGGAGGCCCAATCTAAGCCCACTATGAAGAGTTTGGGGTGCGGAGAGCCTATTTGTCAAGCCAGGCCCGTAGGCTCATTCTTTGTGGCTTGAACCCAAAAAAGCAGCAAGGAATTAGGAATGCTCGGGCCCCAATTCTCATCGGCCTTAGAAATCCGGAATCTGTCCTTGAGATCCAAAGCTTCACTTTATATAATTTTACAGTATCTTATAAACATTTCACATTAACGTCTAATCGCATCGTTAAATTATTTATTTTTATTATTTGAATTTAAAGTTTAAAATTTAAAATTTAGAGATTAAAAAATTTTTTATCAATAAAATATGAAAGTAAACATGTGACCTAAAATGATTAAAAAACTATAAAAAAAAATGTCAAATGCCGTAACAGATTTTTATTCTATATATTAAACAATAACTCCAGTAAAATCGTCATGTTAATCACGGTCAAGAAGATAGACAAGAGGTCATGACATGTTGAATTGAAAGATGAAATAGTTTGAAAAATAAAAAAATGATTTTGCAAACACAGGAGATGGCATATGGTAAATGTTTATAGTTGGCCATACGTTGTTAAACAAAAACATGATTACTCCGACAGCTTAAAATCTTTGAATGCTTTAAGGCGTCGAAATCAAATCTTAATATTCATAATTACTCGGAAGAAATTTTGACTGGGCATGAGTAGGAAACTGGGAGGAAGGAAGAGAGCAAAGTGGGTTAGATATGAACATGGACGTCCATTTAAGAAGAAAAACCACACGTGGGTACGTCTGCTGGCAATGAAGACGAATATATGGAGGAACTGTTGTTTTCCTCATCCTTCGCTATGCTATAGTCCCTGAAGAAACAAAGTTTGCTCAAAAGGAAAATAACCTTTGCATTGAGAAAACGTGTGGATTTTCAACTCAAAAAGAGTATTTTAACAGTAGTATGCTTTCTCACATCATCTTTCTTTTCTTTTGCAAAAGATGTTAACAGTTAATTACAAAACACTAATTAATAGTGCTGGAATTTAGGCTGTAAACAAAGGGATAAAAACACCGACAAGCTTTTATGGGAAAAAGTCAAAAAATGATGGGGTGGGAGCAGCCAGATTGCTTCATGTCTCCTGGTTTTGAGCAATATGTATTAAGAGTTGCCAACATTCTGAAACATTATAATAAGCTAAGGTTGATAAAAATTAAAAAAGGGGCATTTCTTTATGTGATTCTTGCGGCTATAGCTAGCAGCAGGCCCTAAAGAGATCATGGCCCCTTTCCTTTCATCATGGATATTGATTACTAGTAATTTTTTAATCAAGTGAAAAGGGGATTTGAAACCTTATACAAGCTAATTTTACTCTTGTCTATGCCATTGTTTTTAGCTGCCATGATTATAGTATAGTGGTAGTGTAGTGTTAATTGATCTGCCTTCACCATCGGAGGCAATGTTGCCTACCACACCAATTAATCATAGTCTTTTAATATTCTTTCTTTCTTTTTTGGTCAGGAGATGTTCCTAAACTTCTTTAAGCATTTCATACTATTCTTTTACATGGTGTAGTTTGAGCTGAATTCTTTTCCTTTAATTATGGAATTCTTTTCATTCTTGTAAGGATTGGATAATTAACATGGATTATACACAAACTAACCAGTGCATGTAATGTGTACCAACCTTCTGATCAGTCCAAATTTTGGTAAGGAGAATATCAATTGGACCATGTTGCAGGCATAGTTATAAATGGAATAGTCCAATATTCTTACACCAATTTAAATATTGAAAAGGTTCTCAGTTTAATAAGAATAGATGAGGTTAAGGACTATATTAAAAATATGAGAGGAGGTTCCGGTTATAGGATTCTCTCATTAATTTATATAAGTGCATGTACATGAAATGTATGTGTGAATTTTAGGATTAATCTTTGTTATCTAATTTTTGCATTATTCATTATATAAAGGAGATTGATTGTAAGTTTTTATGGCAAGATTATAGAGGGAAACAAATAAAAAAGAGGCGAAGAGAATATTCTACCCTTAATCTACATATTAATTTTGTTAACTTGTGGGAAAAATATATACCATAACTCATAGAGTTATACACTAACTTTCCCCCTCCAGGAAAGGAAGATATTATTTGTACTACTAATAACCCTAAAAGCACAAAAACCTAAAAAGATACTAGGACTTAATTGTTGTTGAAAATCCTTTGTCCTGGTGACAATATCATTTTGGGATCAAACTGATGTTTACTCTGTTGGAAAGTCTTCCATTTTGAGCCGAAGTGTTGAATCCATTCTTCCTTGGCGGTGTAATGAGGAAGATACTGCTTAACCCCAATACCAGCCTTATCACAGAACTGCATTATTTCCTTATTTTGATCATCAAAAGCTTCCCAATCATCAAACCCACTTGAATGCAAGATTCCTACCGTGTAGAAAATCTCTTCATCTGGTATTACAGCTGACATCCTATCATCCCATCTGCCATCATTCAACATCAAATTATTATTTAAAGTATCAAAGCTTTTGGTTCAGTACAAAAATCAAAGTATGTGAAAAAATAATATAAAATTTTAATTAAAAACACTTACTTTTTTCTGTTCATGGGATAAAGGAGGACAGGTCCTGTAGTAATGCTTCGTTCAAGGACGATGCCCTTGAAGACACCATCATTAAAATCTGCTATCTGAGATTTGGGTATAAAAAGATTCAACCATGGATGGGGAACATCCCATAATCCTTGTGACTTAAGCTTCAGCTCTCCACTTCGGACTCTATTCAAGAATTCTGCATAGAGGACATCTTTTTCGAACATAAGTCCCGGCGTGTAGCTCAAACCTTTCAAAAGCTGTTGCAACTCCTAAAAAGGAAAAATCCATAGGCAAATTATTACCCTATTATATTCAGCAAAAACATTATAGTATTCATGATCATATACCTTTTGTAAGAATGATAAACGCGATCATTTACCTTGTCCACTGTGCTTTTGGTTTGATCATCATAATGCTTGACAACTTCAAGACAGTAGATGATGCGATGTTCGGTTATCAAGGACATTATTTTGGGGTGATCTGCGGGTGGGAAAAAGGAGGATCTCCAGTTGTCAGGAGAACCCTGATCCATCATGAGTGAACCTTCCAAATAATCTAGTGCATTATTGTCTTTCCTTCCATTTATCGAGATCAAAAGCTCTTGGTCTCTAGTAAAAGCAGAGAAATCATTGTACAACATTCGTACCCACTTAACCTGTGAACAGAATCATCAGGGTCTCAAATTAAAATTAATTGAGAGAGATTGAACATAAAGCAAAGGAAAAGAATGGCTCCTATGAGTGGGGCTAATAAGCATGTTCCCATGTAATATTTACCCTTTTTGGGGCTGGCTCAAGTGGAATTCTTGCCCTGGTTATTATTCCAAACTGGCCTAAACCTCCCAGAACAGCATAAAAGAGCTCTGAATTCTTCTCTGGGGAGCAAGTATGAAAATCAGCTGTTCCTGAAATTGAAGAGGCAGAGACCCAGCTCGTAAGTAAACCCAAACGCTCTAAACAACTGCATGCATGCAAGCACATATAGTATTTAAAATATGTAGACCATAAAACTTCTAATATAGTAGTATAATGTTAGCATTTTTTTGGTTGTAATGCGGTACACTAAAACATAAAATAATTGGAAGGGGAGAAAAACTAACAATCTGACCCTTCAAACACGGTTTGGTTAAATCTACCAGGGAGTTGTCCTCACATGAAATATAATTATGATAGGAATCAAATTATTTACAGTGACATCATACATTATTGTAAACAGATTGGAAAATTTTGAATTTGTATGAAACGGCTGTGGATAAGGGATGCTGAGCGCCGTGTGAACTTTCGTCCATGGCTTCCTACCCGTGGGACCCTGGACGAGTACGTTTCCAGAAATAATTAAATATATGTGAGAAGGACTACATTTAAATGTATAATGATCAACCACCAGCTAATTTGTCTGATCAGGGTTTTTCAACAGAGGGAAAAAGAAAATGTGGAAAGGAGAGACAGAAGAATCATACCTGTTATTACATCCATTTCATAAACATTACTGATCTGAGGACCATATCGAAAGGTTTGCCCACTAATTCCTGCATTGGAGAGTGTCCCACCTACGGTTAGGTACAAATAATCGGTCCAGGAAACGGGTGCAAGTCCACGTTCCAATGTGGCGTTTAGCACATCAATCCAAAGCTGTTCGCCGCCAATATCTGCGTAACACCCGTCACTCGAGATTCGGATTCCGCTTCCGTTTCGATGCTTCTTCATAGATGCCATGTCCACCACCACCCCGTTGTTTGCCATGGCTTGGCCCCTGACAGAATGCCCGTGCCCTTTGGCTGCTATGCTGAAGGGAACCAAACTGTTGTAGCTGAGTTTTACAAGGGTTGCAATGTCTTCAGCGGATGAAGGGTAAAGAACTGCTTCAGGAATGGCTTTCACAATGTGACCAAAATCTTGAGAGGCTGATTCAATGGCTGAAGGATCAACGGAGAGCTTGCCTGCAATTTCAAGGGTTAGGAACTTAGGTGAAATATTCCAGGGCTTCGATATCCCTATGATGGACATCAAACGGCTTATAATGAAAATAGCCGTGAAATATGTTGTGATTGGAAAATCCACAGCCATTTCTTTCTGGTGAATGAAATTCAAGCAGCGAAAATAAACAAAGAAAGGGAAAGCAAAAGGGGTTAAGAAGAGGAAAAGAGAAGTTTTCTCTCTTAGCTTTTATGGTTTGAGTTGTGTTATAGGGATGGTGAAAGGAAGAAGACGGGAGGGGAACATATATATACACAGGGTCGTGGAAATTTTGCATGAAAACGATGGAGTATAGGAAAAACATCTCGGTTGGTGAAGAAACGACGCCGTAGTGTTATGGTTAATTACTAGTGTACTACTTTTTCAATGTAATCGAAATTTCAAGGACAAGAGCCCTGGGATCCATTGCATGATTTACTCGTATCATGCGAATATAATAATTCATCTAATACATGTTTAGTGTGTCTTTGTACGATGTAATCATCAAAGATTCCAAAGCCATAGCCACCCACAGATTTTCATGACTTGTGGGCCTATTTCATATGGGCCAAACCCAGTTAATTTCGACCGTCGGATCATGATCTTGTGGTCAATATTAGTCAAGCTGGGTCAATTGGGCTCGTACCAAACGTTCCCTTCCTATTTTTCGATCATTGTAAAAGTATTTCTTTTCCAATTTTAACGTGCGGGTTGGTCAAAATTAGGTAATCATCAAGAGGATCTTTAAGATTTTTTTTTTCTCTCTTTTGGGGTTTGGAAGAACTCTTACGAATCAAGGCGTTGGGTGTTTCGATGATTCAGACGGGTGAGTTTTCATGAGAAATGAAGAGTGGTGGAGACATCAGCCAGATTTTTCTTCTTTAGAAGATTTGGTTTGTATGTATCTTAGGCTACATGTAAATCGAATAAAGTCAATTTGGGACCATATAATTAACCCAACCCAGCCTTAGTTGTCTCATTAATTAACTCACTGTCCAGTCTAAATTGAATGAATCCCCGAAACCAGTAGCATAAATTTCACTTGTTTTGATCCCAAAGTATGCTTTAATTACCCAAATCTCTATGTTGAATGTTGTACCAAACTTTCAAGAGAGTTAGAGAATTAATTAATTAATGTCTATTTAAAGAAATCTAAATCAACTTGCATGCAAGATAGAGGTAGACAACAATATCATGCCATGCACACGGAAGAATGCCAAAGGGAAAAATTGAATTGAACACCAAGAAAATTTGACCCTTTCCCATGTATCATTGCCGTGCTAGCAACAAATTAATTTATCATGGAAGGAATGAATCAGGAGAATTGTATATTCTTCATCTTCTGTTTTTTTAAGTGAAGAAAAGAGAAAAAGTTAGTGAGTCGTGTTGAGGCATATATTGATATTGTAATGCAAGAAATCGCGAAAAAATTTATATACTTAGGTCCTAGATTCGGTTGGAATTCAAGTATTAGACTAACAAAAAACATTTCATTCAAAGGACAATCTTTGACCTAAAGATCTTACAGGTACGAAGACCTATCAGATAGCAGACCCTTCAACATTCATAAATCCTGTTAATACTATATTATTAGGAATGAAATCTTTAAGACTCATGTGCAACATGCAAGTCTAAAATATATTAAATGCCTTGCTAATCGGAACAAAAAAAATGACAAACCAAATGTACCAAGAATGTCCATTGGAGTTGTTTTTAAGTGATATTATAACAACAAGAAACTATCATGAAAACAACTAAGCATGCCATCCCCACATGCCAAAACAGTGACAGTTAGGTTTTTATACCTAACAGAAGACAGTGAAAAGGAGAAGAAGAAAGGTGGGTCATGAACACATAACTTGGAAATTTGGAATTATAACTAAACCATGAATTAACAATATGCACCATTCAAAAGACCAAAGGGCTAGCTAGCTAGCTAGCTACGACTTCAATTTCGGTTGCCACTAATGCTATCGTGTGTTGCCAAAATTTATGAATACTGTTGCTTGAACTTGGACTGCCAAGTTAGGATCGATGCCATCAAATTCAAAACATGTAATAAGCTTATGCCTTTGTCTCATGCGGAATCTCTTTTCCACCATTAGCAAATGACAATGTGAAGAAATTCATTGGCTTTAACACAGTGTAATTATATTTTAATCAAAAACTATATATGAAGGTGGAGTACAATTTTGTCAAAAGTGCGGAAGGGGGAATTCAGATTCTCTGGATGAGCTGTTTAAAGATGTGCTATGGAAAACACACAAATGAGTTTTCAAATGTCATGCTTCTTCATGATGCATACTACACAGAGAAAGGGGGGGTTTGAGACAGGCAAACTAAGATGATATTGAGCGTCTTCGTGACGAATGACAAGCAAGCATGAGTCATGAGTGAGAGAGAGAGAGAGAGAGTGAGAGCCAAATCAAAAGGCCCCGTGCAGAAAAACATGGGTAGGGCCTCGGGAGGCAGGGGGGGGGGGGGGTGCGGGGACTATTGTGAGATACTGAAAATCTTTATGGGGATGGTAGCCAGCCCACAAGATCACGTGGTCCAAACAACACCATCAGCCATCAGCCCTTCACTCCCCCACTCCTTTCTTTTCTTTCCTTGCGCCCTTTACACCGCCAAAATCTATGTCACTGTGATTGCTCACGTACAGCAATCATTTCTACCCATACGTGCATGAGAAAAGTACAAATAATAAAAGCACTTAGCTTAATTATGTTGTTTCTTAATTAAACAGCATAAATTGCTCTTTTTGGAGCTCAGAAAAGTTGACGCACACTGTTAATCCGCACTGAGTAGTAGTAGTGTATAAATATATAAATGTATGTATATATATATATATATATATAAAACATGAAAAGAAAGTCATTCATCGAGAAGAAGAAGACGTGAGGGATATGTTGATGGCTAAACTTACAAGTCTTTTGATTGATGAGAGAGAGAGAAAGGCTTTTGAAGTTACCATTTTTGTCTTCTCTAGTTTTCTATTCCAACTTTCACCGTATAATGTCAAACTGTCTTCTTCAGAATGGAAAAGTCGACTATGGACCATCACACAGCGTGATAATCCTCTATCTAACTACAGCCTTGATGGGGATATTTGCTCATAAAAGATTGCTAATAGAACAAACAGATCAGAACTTAAAACCTGTCACCTAGCTACAATCTTGTTGGAGAAATTCCCAAGGAATCGATTAATCAAACGTTTTATTGAAAACAGTTGAGGAAAACAACAGATGATCCTAGTTGATGAAAGTGTACGTGAGAGTGTTTTACACGATCCAAAGACAGGGGGGTGGGGTTAGGTCGGGAAGTTTGCTGTCGATGCCCGTGGCGGGAAGGAACTTTATGGGCACCGAAGGTAATCAAAAAGCTTGACAAAACGACCCCACTTGTGAGTGCAACTTGCTCAGTTTTTACATGAGCTCGTGCTTTGGCTCTGTCTGTACTGTGGGGTGCTTTACAGACAGAGATTTCGAGCAGACAAGATGGAAGATACGTCCTAGAATAGGAGCCATAGCCCTCTCCCCCCCTCCCCCACTCTCTCTCTCTCTTTCTCTCTCCTTCCTAGCTAGCAAGTGAAAAGAAGAGAAAAAAGAGTTTCTGCTCTCAGGCAGTGACATTCATCTCTCAATTTCTGTTCCTTTATCAATGTTGGCATTACCTATTCTTGTTAGTACACGGCAAGAGGTACTTCCATCGTATTACCAACATTTTCTTTACAGCTTGGAGCTTTCTATGTTCATCTCTGAGTTGTCAAAATTTACAGTCCATTAACAGTGGCTTATCTCATTTCAATCTCAAAACTATATTTAGGATTTATTGCTGTACAACTAGCTAGAGAGTGATGTACAGAATATGTACCGTAAATCATTACTATCTGACCCTGTACTAAATAATCACATGCTTAATTAGAGTTTTCTCAGTGCTTATAATCAAGTTATCAACAATTCTGTTCACGATATATCCCCATTGGTTTCATTTGAACCACCAACAACTCATCGCCATCAAGATCATATAGGCCATAGATAACAGAGGGAATATGTCTACTTTTTAGACTCTACCAACGACCTACTGAACAAGACGCAGTCTTCTTAATGAGAGACATTATTGCCTAAACTCCTACAGCAGGCACACTCTGATCCCCAGATTTTGAACTTATTTTGGAGCGCCCAGCATTGAACTTGCAGCAGGTCTTAATCACAATAACTGTATCCATGTGCATGGAAGAATGAAATCAAGAAAAGCACCATCTCCTTTATGTTGAACTAATCTCTTCTGGATCTTGCATGCTGTGGTCAATTTTTTCCCAGTGCTGCAAACATCAATCTCCTTTCCGAATATCTGCTGTTGGATCTTGGATGATCTCTCACATGATCCTTTCAATCAACCAAGTTCATTCAATCTGTACAGGAACGTGGGGTCCCAGCCCCAGTTGGAATCTAAGCTAAAGTACTTTGTACTTGGATACTCTGAGCACTGACCTCCTACTCCCTCAATGTATCATGCGCCGATACTCCAATGTTTTCTAGCAGAAGCTCTGTAGCTGAAATGAGAAACAGATCAATCTTGGTCAAAATTGAAGATCGGTCCTTACACTGGATAAATTTTCAGAATTTAATCGCCTTACACCACAATTTTAACAATTTAATCTTTATTAATTTTGTTCATAAATTATCAGATTGAGAACAATTCTTAATAATGTGAATATTGGATCCTAAAATTAATTAGGTGATAAATTGTAATCTAGGTCACGTGCTGTGACACATGAATTCCTTTACCACTTAATTACATATTCTGAGTGTCTAAAAGTTTTAGATTTTTTTTTTCCACTTGCTGATTACATTTTTTTTTATCAAGTTTTCTTTTTTAATCATAAATTATTATAATTATAATCAGCAAAAAAATCAAAACAATTCTTTGAGATACAATGGTGAGTTGGTAACAAAAATTTACGAGGCCAGAATAATATAGTATCAACCAATTTGAAAGTTGAATATTCACACCATTAACAATTGTACTCAATTCGATATTTAATGAAAGTATCGAGATTTAATGCATTGAAATTGTGATACATGGACTACATCCTTAATATTGAGATAGTAAAGGCACCAATCAGAATTGAATAATTTTTTTTACCTATTGCGTGTCATTGTACTGAATAATTTGTTCTTTACTGACCATTGTTAACAGCCTTACTGGTAAAATGATTCAATGATCACCAAGATATGAAAAGAGCGAAGCGTCCAATTGACAAGATTTTGGAGGCAAGTACAGGTGAGTAAAATCCTAGCAGTCAGTGCGCTAAACAACATAGAATGGGGCACTACTCAAATAGTTTATCGAATTAAACCAATTAGTAAGCAAAAGATAATATTCTACTAGAGAAGACCATGTCGACAAAAAGATGAACAAAACGAAAACAGCAACCCCAGAGGAAGCTGCCATCCTGGAATTGAACAAGTTTGAATTTGACTGGGTCGACTGGGTGTATAGTTCATCCATGGGCAGTCTCTGTCAGATCACTAGCATGTGAAAATGGTAATCCATCTAACATCTTCCTGGATCGTTCAAGTCAAATGTTTTTTAGAAAAAAAAATTATGGTGTGCTAACTAGCTAGTTCTGTTTCAACTACTAGTTGGTCATTTACTACAATTCCAATGTGGTCTCTATGATCGAGCAAGTGAATTTTCCCTCATCTTTCCTGGGCCATTTTCTGCAGTCCCATGACGGGGAAGGTAAAGCCAATGCCAAGCAGCCTGGAGCCATCATTGTATCTAATCAATTATTTAGTTCCCTTCACCACTTCCTCCAGCTGGCTCAGGAACGCCATTGGATAACCCATCTCCAAAAAGAGTTGTTCGCACATAGGGCACCAATTTCCATGGAAAGACACCGACAGTTGCCTACTTTTCGGTTTGTGTGGCCTAATAACCAAAAGGAAATGGTAATTTTCTAAAGTTTCTGCAGAGAAAAAGGTTTTGCATGCATGTTTAAGAGAAATTTTTTAATCTTAGTGAGCTGACAATTATTCTCATTTAGTCACATATTGTTTACTAGGGGATCAATTAGCCTAGAGAAGCTTTTGGAGCTACTGAAAATGATTTGCTTCTCTACTTTCAAATATAAAAAGAAAAAGTGGCAGCCTATATATGCTCCTATTCTTTATGTAGGTTATATATTGATGCAGCATCTTTACCCATGTGCTTATATATGGGGAGATTATCAAGCAAGGGTGATGACAACCTCTCAAATAGTTACATTAACCAGGTGCCAGGAAGTATTTCTACTGTTTCACTCTTGAATTCAGCAGAGAAAATCTGCTTCTGATACTTTGATAGTTATATGTGATAGGATAGACGATCTCTGACAAGGCAGTCTTTTGGCATCATACAAACAAACAATCTGATTCGCAGGAAAATGTTAGGATACCACCCGGCAAATAATTCATTCAAGGACTGCCCTAAACTTGATTGACAACACCAACCTTTCCAACAACGATAACAATAACAATAATAATAAGAAGTAAATTTCAGGCGTAGACTAAACATAAATACCACCTAGATTTCACCACCCCAATATAAATTTCTTTGAAGTGGCCAAAAAGGACTTCCAGGAAAACAAAATGGTGCTTGTAATGCTAATTTTTCTAGCAAGTTTGTGTAATATGTATGTATAGAAAAGGATGCCTATGAAAAGAGACAAACCTGAAAGCATAACTTTCTAGTTTTGCCTTTTAAATATACGAATCCAGACCAAATTAATTGATCTTTTATAGAAGAGAAAAATGTTGGAAGCATTGGCTTTTGGGATAATGGATGAGGCTGAACCCTTAATACTTGACATAATGGTGCCTGAGAAATGCCAATAACATAATTTCAAAAGATTCTTAATGTGATTTGCAACAGGTAGAACATAGAGAAATAAAATCCAATGCCATGATAGAGACAAAAATGAACAACTGGAATAACTTAATCTGTGTGGGACACCATGTGGTGTTGAAAATGCTCAGCTATTGGGAAGCACTTTGAGAATGTGAACATGAACTCATTGGAGGAGAGCCGTCCCAAACATGCTTTAAGGTTGTTTTCATATTTCCAGCTGAAAGAGAGAACGGGAAATAAGACGAAGTTGTATTCACACTAGTAACAAACACACAGTGTGAAACAAAATGTTGGCTGGTCTTGGACCATGCTACTGGGAGATGGTGATGATGATGGAGCTAAGGTGGAGGACAGTAATAATAAGGTTGCTAAAAGCTGGCCAAAATGGCGAAATCAGCTCCCTGATTAGACTCATTGACTTTATTTATTCTCCAAAAACATCAGCTTCACCTTCTAATGCATTCAGATCAGTAGCACAACGCCAATTATCCACAAAAACAAAAAGCAATAAAACAAAACAAAAGGTAGCAGAATCAGATTTGAAAAATTAGTCACAACTATCACATGATGAGATTGTTAGCCCCACTCTAGTTCCCAATAGCTTTGCTCCCCAATGTTCTTGCCCACATTATTGTAATCAATAAGCTTTTGTTTTCCTTCTCTTTTACTGCAGAGTTCAGATTTATGTAAATTCTCGGTGAAAGTAATCTTTATTCTCAGCCATCGCTTCCCAACGTTACAAGGCTTCAAAATAAATTGCCAAGATAAATTTCATTTGCTAAGAAACCTTACCATGGAGTCAGTTTCTGAGTCTTAATCGCAAGCAATATGGGAATCATGAAAAGTCGCCTAGTGAAAAAAGTTAAGAGATTCCAGATGAGATCATCATCAAGTGAACAATGTACACCATATCTAAGTCAAAATCCACTAGATATTGCAGCCGACCACTCATGATTCCACATCAACATCTAGTTAATGAAGACAGCGAGTCAGTCCGATTCGCTATATAGGTTTATTAGATCAATTATTTTATGAACATCTAACCCCAACACTACCGCAGTAGCAATATCATTGTCAGTACAGCTCTCAAAGTTGAGTTACAATGAACTTACTTTCCTGAAGCACTACTGTCAAACGTTATCCATGCAATGAAAAAACATGGCCTGGTACACGGAATGTGTTGTAAGTCTTTTTCACCCTCCATATTTTCCTTTCACCTTCATCCGCGCAAACCATTAATTATTAATTGTTAGAGACCATAGGTTAGAGCTCATCCCAAACAAACCAAGTGGATAACATTTACACCAGGCAGCAACCACTGGCACAAAACCCAACCACAACCACCATTAAATCTTCCTAGCCACAAATGCAGAATGACTGCCTATGCCACCATCACATCTATCTTATTGACAATATCCATCACCACTTGTGTTTGTCCACCGCTTATGCAGAGAGCACCATTTCTTAATATGTTCCCTGTTAGTTATAAAATTATATCATGAAAAGTGTTTTTCTGTGCTTCTCATGACTGACTGATGCAGATCCACAATCAATTTTCAATCACAATATATCAAAACTCACTTCCTATAACATTGACATGCACACTGTAGATTCCTATATGTATTATCATAGTTCATATAGCAACATGCTGCAACCATCAAACCTGCAAAGACTGCAGAGTCTCCAACTTGTGTCAAATCTTGATTGCATTTAGCTTTAAGAGGTCAATTCAACTAGAAGATAGAATGTGTACGGAAAACTCTTCATCATACACACAAGATACTGATATTCCATAGGAGGCACAGACATAACCAAAATATCACAGGCAAACAGCGAAAGAAGAATAAACTGTGGAAAAGCAAGGTTCATCACAACAAATTAAAATAGCATCTTGTTAAGGAAATTCTACTCTGAATGCAAAATATAGCATACACCATTGATGTTGCCACTATACAGACTGTGCCTATTGATTAAATGCACGTACATGTTCACTTCGACTGGAAAACTATACTACTTTTGCAAAAGAGTAACAGGTGACTGTGAAAGAGGGAAAAGTCTCACTGGCTGTTGAATTTTGTGAAGCAGCACTTCTCAATTTGACAGGATGATACACCTCACAGAGTCCCATCCAAAGGGGAAGGATGATACTTCAATGCCTATTATGTATTTGCCTTCATTTACGTCAAGCAGCTGGAACCTTTTTTCCATCCTCAATAAAGAAAATTGCAGTTTCTGGGACCTAATGTCAAGGGAAAAAAAAGTGGTTAATAAATGTAACCTGATTTTGTCCAATAATTTTTTAGAAGAAAACTGTAGGACATGTAAATAGGCTTATCCTGAAGAGGTCAGTCAATGCAAAAAATGTAACAAAAGATACAGAATCATGGAAAAAAAAATAATCTCAACCTTCCTGAAAAACTTATAAAAGGAAAAGGGAAAATAAAGATGTGTAATTGCCAAAGAAATACTCAAAAACACCAGTTCTTATTGAGACATAGCAATTTCAAAAGTATTCACAACCTTTTATCTTAGCACAAAATCCCACTAAGTATAAATGCATGAAAACTTTAAGCCTTTAAGCCCTCAACAAGTCTTCATCAGAAAATGATATGTTTTAAGATTCATTGTTACTTAACAAGAGAAGTTGTTATTTCAAGGTTTTGGAGGACTTCACAACGCTATTTCCTCTTTCCATGCTATTAAGTTGTAAAAACAAGAAAAAAAAATTACAAATACCAAAAGAAGTATACTTCTTTCTGTTTTTTTTTAACAAGTCCAAATGACTACAGCCAAAATAGTTTCAACAGAATTCAATAGAAAGAGAGGCTTTAACAGGTTTACACGTATAATGAACATTTATTGAGAACATCAATAAGCAATGTGAAAATAAACACGGCACGTTATCCAAATGCAAAGTTTCACTGCAATTAAATTTTCAATAGCTTTTGTTCTTGGAGACATGTTTACTTGGTGCCAAAATGGAAGGGAAAGTAAAGGGTCTCTAACATAGTTTACTTTGACCAATTAAGCTGACACATTAACTTATTTTTGGCAGAAAATACAGGTATAAAGGGAGATAGTGTGCATTATAGGACACAATTTGATTTGATATAAAGAGAGATAGAATGCTTTTTTGATATAAGGATGGATGTACGCTTACTCCAGTTTGGCTAAACTTCTTAGTATAGAGAGGAACAGCCTGCCTTATAGAGAATGATAGAGAATGATAAAAGAAATGGAGACACATTCAAACCCAACATAAAACATCAAAAAGGACAGGGAATGATAAGAGTATTACATCTGGCCATGTGTCTGTGATGAATTCCACAATGTCATATGATATATCTCCTTGGACATCAATCTGTTCCTTGTCAGTTGGCCCCTGAAACAAATTAGTTGAAAAACAGTAAGGCATGATGGGATATTACGTCAAAATAGATTAATAGATATTTTCCTCAAAATAATACACCTTTACAACAGAGGCTCCTGTAGCAAACTTCTTCCCAAGTTTCTTTGAAGCATCACTTAGTTTTACACCTGAACCGAGTTAAGGATGATAATGAGATGGGAATCTTGACATGAATTTACACTTTAGAAAACAAGAACTAGCATGTGGCTCACCGAAAAGATCCAGGCCTTTTACAGTGGTGATACACTTTCGCTTATTACGCACAACCTTTTCAATGACAACTTCTTGCTTCTCCTACACAATAAGACAATCCAAATTTCAATTCCATTAAACTAAATTGGCATGTACAGTTAATGTTAGATAATTCATTTCATGTGAGTGATGTTTGCATGCATGGAAGAGTTTTAGATTGTACTTTCTTCTTAATCTTTCCCCCAGGAAGACGTTTAACTTCCTCTTGCTTAGGTTCTGAACTACCACCTGCAGCCCAAGTGAGAAAAAGAGGACTGAAGAATGCATCATAGCGGAAATTTAAGCAAAACTATTAAGTATGGAAAGTAACAAAATTGATGAAACCAAAAAACATATAGCACAAAGAAAACACATGATTATGCATGGAGAAAGTTAATTAACTCCCAGGACCATAGGAAATCTTCATAATAAAAGTAAAAACAACTACCTCGGAAATGTTCATTTGCAGATGATATTTTAATAACTTTGGACAATACATATAATGTTCAATCTAACACCAGGAATGATCATATTTATGCACATAAAGGTTAGCCATTTATAAGCATGTTTGAACATGCTAGACTAGTTCGAACAAGCTATTAGCTCATGGAGCAGCATCCTTCTACTCTCATAACTAACCTATTTCACTCAGTCCAATTAACAGCAAAAATAATTTTCCAGGGAGTTTTTATCTACTCTTTACTACACTAGCCCCTTTTTTCTGAAAACTTCTCTCCAACTACTAGTCTCTTACTATCAATCACCATTTGGAGTACAGTTAAATTATTTAGAAATTTTCGCAGAAGATTGCTCAGTCAGTGAAATGAAATCCATAATTTTTTTTATAAAGTTTAACAGGTTTATTTGCTATTATCAGTTAGGTATTCTTCTTGGCTTGGAAGTGATTTCTTCAATCCTTGAAATGTTGACATCTTTCTCATCAACAATCAATACCTAGCAACAACACTCATAAACATTCTCAAATTTGTACTCCAATATTTACAGCAACATGCCCTATAATTATGAGATTTTTAAATCACAGAAAACTATTCTTTTTTCCTGGAGAGCTGACCTCAAAGAGCAGGTACACTTGTAAACTATTCCAGAAAATGTAGGAAAATATAATATTCAACACCACTCTTTCTTTCTTGTTCAGGGTAAATGAAAACGATGAGACATTAGATCAGTTATTAATTCGAAACTCTGCTTCTACCGCACCAACATTATCAAGACAGCTTGTAGGCACCAGCCATGCCAATAGGCTACAACAGAGATGGGAAATTTGAACTTTCCCAGTTTCCCTTGCTCCCTGACTTTTACAAGTGACCATAAGAACCATTTTAGATTTTTTTCTTGAATCCCCCATTTACAATTACTTTGTGCTAAAAGTTGAACTGATAAAGCTAACAACTTAAGCATCTTGTTATTCTAATTTGCCTACCTCTACATTCAGATGCAATCAGCTATAATAATAATAATAAACAGCTTTAGAGTTTTGAAGAGATCAAAGCAGATTGAACCAAGTTCATTATTCCACCACAACAATAAAACCAATTTAAATTATTGCCCTTATCCTGCTCTAGTACAATATTACTACAGCGTCACCTCCATCTTCCAGGCTCTGAGGCCGAATACCACTATCAAATATAGTACATTACTACACTAATAAACGCAACCGTTTAGTTCAGAACGATAAACTGCCGACTCACAGGCACAATCATCTAGGATAAAACTGACACATTATAGAATGGATTTACTACATGCAAATCTTTTTCTATTTTCAAGAATTTTGGAATGTGATTTACAAAAATAAGCTTAAACCAACAACAAACAACAAAATCAAATTTCAAATCAATTCCGATATTCAAAATTGAGAAAAAGAGATAGAAATTGAAGTATGTAAAAGAGAAAAACAAATAAAATTTACCTGCAGCAGCAGAAGAGATGCCAGTGGATTGTAACTGATCAGCAACTTTATCAGCTTCTTTAGCATTCGCTGCTGCACATAAAATTTTGAATAAAAAATTAATATATGAAAAACAAAAAGATTGGTTTTAACGGCGGTGATTAAAGGGCGTTTACCTTGAAGGAGATCCGGGTAAAGGTCGGGTGCGTTTTGGATCAACCAGGGTTTGCATTTATCGAATTCGGATCCGAATTCGCAATACTCGGCGGGCAATCCGCAGACTTGACAGTATTGTACGACGATCGGTTGGGGTTTCTCCGCCATTAGACCACCGCCGCCTCGATGATTCAATCACTCTCTCGCTTCTCTCTAGGAAGGGACACCTGTACACAATAAAGTATGTTTTGCGGCATTCCCACCATCCGCCTTCTAATATCGCATGTGGATGGTTGATAAAAAAAAATAACAGCAGTTATAATTTAATCATCTTAGAGTAACTTTTTTTTTTTAACAAATATGGCAACGTTTGGTCTTATTCACCTCCATCAATTTCTCATTACAGTTCTTCTTAAAATATTTTGATTTGAAATTTTAGGTTTTTAATTTAAAAAAACCCATTATTAATTTTTACATAAATTATAGCATTGATTTCTTAAATATTTTACATTAACTCAACTTCGAGTTTTATAATTATATCTATAGTCAACATTTTTCCATGAAAAGAGTAGAGTTTGAATTCATAAAAAGAGAAATAAACATATTAGGTAATTGAGACTATGAAAACTAATTTCATAAAATACAGATTTTCATAATCTGGTATCTGATTCTTCTGTACTAAAATGATAAATCAAATTTAATATCTAATATCACAATATATATATATATATATATATATGTATAAACACTCAGACAATTGTCTTGATGTATCAACAAGTTTTGAGTTGTATTCTCTTCAAATTCTAAAGTGCAAATATGAATGGAGAGGGTCGTGGGGGAAATCCTCCTGCCTGTGCTGCTTGCAGGCATCATAGAAGAAGGTGCCACCAGAGCTGCGAGTTGGCACCCTACTTCCCAGCAAGCAAATATGATGAGTTCAAAAATGCTTTGAAGCACTTTGGGTTAAGCAACATTGTAAAAATCATGAGTACGGTCCGACCCGATCAAAGACAAGCAGCTGCGGAGTCGATACTGATGGAGGGCAATGCGAGATTGGATCACCCTGCGCATGGATGTCTAGGCATCATTCGGAACCTCCACAGTCTCCTGGAAATTTATGAATCCGAGCTCGCTGCTGTGAACCAACAGCTAGCTGTCTTCAAGGCAAGCTCGTCTTCAACACCACAGCCATCGCAGCCTGAAATTGACCCCCTTGTAAGATATTTATGATTCTAATCTAATATCTCCTTTCTCCCATTCCTTCTCATTTTCTCTTTATATTTAACATCTCCAATAGATGTTAGCAAAAATATAAAAGGCTTTATCATCTTTCTTGGTGATTTATAGGTTGCCAAAATGTTTAATGAGGGAGACAATTCCCGCTGGGTGAATTTGGAAGCAGATGCAACCATCAACAGGTTGTTTCATATATATTCATCCAACTGATCAAACCGTGGGTCTGAATTCTTTTACAGGCCTATTTATGACTATACATATATTTATATGTGGCATTAATCATAAAGCTTATTGCCTATCTATACCAAGTATCAATTCAACATTAACCAAGTCTCAATTTGACACATTCTTTGTATATATTTGGTGGCGCAGTGTTCCATCTGACTCCAGAGGAAAGCAGCCTGTCAGGCCTGATGAGGAAGCAAGGGACGATGAAGCTGATGATATCTTTATGGAAAGTGATTAAAGATTGAGGATATCAATAGGAAAATAAATCATGCTAATGTTTTTATGGTTATGTTTCAAGATAAATCTGATTAGCCTCCCCCGATGACCACCTAATTAAATTACTAGCACATACAGGTGGCTGGTTATGCTTTACTTTAATCTGTAGCAGTGTGCTAGCAATTATATATATATACACACACACACCATATTTCCTTTCCCTTGTTTGTTTTTCTCTCCTCTTGTTGGTGTTCTTAAGTAGCAAATAGATTGATGATGAGCTTTTGCAAAGGTCTGTAGAGAACCAACGGGCTAACTAATTGCTCATCTCAATTATCGCTAATTAACCAAAGCCTGATTTCGTGTAGGGAAGAGTCACCGCACGGCCCAAAGCAATCTGCCTTTGTTAAGGTTCTAACGACAAAACTCAATCCATTAAAAGCCGAAGAAGATCATTTAGCAAAGTTAAAACGAAAAGAAAGCATTGTAACTTTTTAAAAAAATTGACTGAAATAACGGAAATAACATAATTAGTAATCAAAAACTGTATGAGCTGTAATATTATTTGTCAGACTCAGTGTACCAAAGACAACTAATGTGTTAAAAGTTCTGTAATTCCATCCGGTAAAAGAGAAGAAGATGAGATTGGGTGCCAATTCAACAACCAATTGAATAAAGGAAGAAGAGAGATACCGTGTCGTTTCAACTATTAGTTTGATGAGTTAATGAAACGAAAATTAGCTTGTCATTTTATTTCTTATTCCTGTTTTTTAGTTTGGCTAAACGCTGAGATGCTGAGTCCTTTATTTGATTTGTAAGATTAAGAAAGTCACGTTTTTTATTTATCTGGTATTTTTGTTATTTCTTGTTTATCGTTGCTGTGTCTGTTGTGAAGCACAAAATTCCAAATCTGGAATCCTGTGCCTAGCTGTTATTCCTTAGCACTTCATTCTCCTATACCGAAGTGCAAGGACGGTTTTGGGTGTGTAACAATCTATATATATGAAATACAAAAATCAACTTGTGTTGCCCCCTCAATTTCTGGTTTTTCCTTTTCTTCTTAGCTCTCCTGTTTTCCTTCTCAGTAAAAACCTTCTCTGTATTTCATACTTCACCTTTATCAGTGAAATTTCTACATGGTGCGTGAGACTAGCAATTAGCATGAAACCCAACTAGAGCCACAGAGACACCACCCTCACAGGGCCTACGCGACAATCCTACTTAGGGCCTCTTATCATTTTACAAATACTAATAAATATTTATATGCTTTGGAGTTTTGAAGAATTCATCAACGATCCCACCTCTTGCTTTCCCATCCAAAAGTAACATAAAGAAGATTCTCGCATGTTCTGGGATCGCCTTTTGAGTTTGCTTTTGAGAGTGACATCAAATCGCATTACATTATTCAAAAAGACTCAGTTTCACCTTTATAGTATTGCTGCCTGAAAAGCGAAAATTCTAACAGCGGCTTACTTATAAGTTATATAGCTTTGTAAAGGAACCGATCTGAGTCTTTTAGCATAAAAGAAGAAACTTTTCCGTAAACAAATTAAAGGTAAGATAATTACATTTTCATTGTTAATTAGAATTTAATTACGAATACGCTTGCTCTGAAAGTTCCTCCGCAGACCTCAATTGTAATTATAATACAAAACCTAACAGTGATAAAACGTGATTATTGACTCCATAGTCAACACCCATTTAATCCACCAATGGAAATGTCTCGAAAACTTTCTAATGAGCTATGGTCATATCTTCTTGATTACAATGTTGACGAGTAAGAAAGCTGGTGAGACCGGTAACGCCGTGTTTCAACGATTCCTGTTCCTCCTCTGTTCTTGTCCTGCCTTGGGTGAGGATAAAGATAAGACGGTCATAGGAATGATTCCGTTTTGTTTGCTGATTAAGCAGATGAAGGGAGTATCATTATCTTGTTGACCCCAAGGTCCATTGAAGAAATTGAACATATCACCGTTACCAAAACCCGATTACTAACGTCCACGTAGGCAGAGGCGGAGGGCGGGGGGCTAGTAGGGCACCCGTCCCCTAAAATTTTAAATTTTATATATTTTATTTTATTTTATAATTTTATTTATATTTTTTAAAAATTTTATAATTTTATTTTTTAAATATTAAATATATTTTTTTATCTCTTTAAATTTAAAACTTGATTCCACTACTGCTAAGGTGTCAGAAACATAAAGAGTGTGCAAAAACTGTACCGATCAGGTTTCTTAATCATCATATTTGTACGATGTCATTGTCCATAACCATGTCTATGATTGTCAAGTTCATAGTTAAGCTTAGGTTGCCTTTGATGCGAGGCAGATGCAACATATCCTAGAATTTCAGGGAAGTTCGGCAGCAAAATAATCCTGGAAAAATCACTGCCATAACATGGCTTGATCCAAGGGCACGAGGCTCCTTCCCCTACAGCAATTTATAAACATTAACCGATTTCGTAGACATGGGCGGTTTGACTCTTTGAATATGGCAATCTAGCCGTCTACTCACCACGCAAAAGTTGTTGAACCTTACTCCGCCTGATAAATATGACTTAAAACAGTTCATTAAAAGCTACAGACTCTTCACATGCAAACTACTAATTGAAATTACTTTTATAGAACAGAAAACCCCATCATTTTGCAGACCAAATTTACTCGAAACCAAGGGGGCAATTTCGGTCATTCGAATTTCATTCTTTTTGCCCACTGCTCAGCTCTTCTTCCCCACTGTTCACTTGCCGCTCACCGGTCGGAGGAAACTGGATCATAAACTAAGCGTTTAAGCTGGAAAAATTACGAAAACACCCCTCGTACATTATGAAAATCAGCTCCCCACCTTGCACTAATTAAACAGTGGGAAAAAGCGACCGTAAAGCCACACGGAATCCTATGTTAATTTCGAAACCTTAACAAAAACAAAAAGGAAATTCTTACATTACTTGCCCTTAAGCATATCCCTGTAACGCAACAGAGAATCCAACCTCTGCAACTTAAGTTGCTGCTTAAACTTGTTGATGAAATCATCAGCTTTTGCATCGACACCTCGATCATCATCTCCAAACGATACCGTTTTCTCGATCCTAGTAGTTGCTGGTCGTCTTCTCTCCACTTCTTCTTCTTCCTCCTCCTCCTCCTCCTCCTCCCTCTTTTCCGCCTTGAGTCTTGAATTCTCACTTTCTGATTTCTTCAACTTCTCTGGAAATCTTCTTTGTTTTACCTTAGACTCCGATTTGCTTCTATTTACTTGACCACGAACTGGACTCATATCCGTGT
The DNA here is from genome assembly GCF_000208745.1 of Theobroma cacao. Classification (NCBI taxonomy): domain Eukaryota; kingdom Viridiplantae; phylum Streptophyta; class Magnoliopsida; order Malvales; family Malvaceae; genus Theobroma; species Theobroma cacao. The sequence continues at coordinate 4,582,149 of NC_030858.1, forward strand.
CCGAATCGGGTTCTTCACTTGCAGGGAGTTCCTTTTCTGGGTTTGCTTTAAAGGAGTTGGATCTGTAAAAGGACGTGAAATCTATGGACTTGACTCGCTCTAAGAGAGACGGTGCTCGGCTGAGGGGTTGTGAGTTATTGTGTTCGTGTTCCGTTGGCTCAATATACTCCCTGTCTGGATCTTGAGGAGAGTATTTGTAAAGGGAGAAGTTGATGGACTTGACTCGTTCGAGAATTGAAGGGGCTCGCTCAAGCGGATGGGCAGCTAAGTTGTCAGGTGGGAGATGATGGTCCATGTCTTGGTAATTTGGAAGAGGAAATTTGTACGTTGAAAAGTTAATCGACCTGACTCGGTCGAGGAATGACGGAGATCGCTCGAGTGGTGGCGGGGCTGAGTTGTAGTCGCCGTCTCCAAATTGCTGGTGATGTGGCCTTTTGGGAGGGGAGAGACGGGAGATAAGGAAGATGGTGCCGATCATGATGTTGAGGAGGAGGAAAAGAGAGGTTGGTGTCAACCAGCTTGCTATGAAAGACGACATATCAGAAGACGAGCAAGGGAAGGTATTGCCAGAAAGAGAAAGAAAGAATTGAACTTCCTTACTGTTTGTGTGTTGCGTTTCCGCGGATAGTGAGAATGGAAGTAGAACTCCTGAGAGCACAAGCATATAATGTCGCCGTGAACATTTTAGGGCTTACAATAACGAGCTTTGTTTTTTCTTTGTCGTATTTTTTCAACTAGAGATAGATAACCTACGGTATCAACATGGCACACGTGGTTTTCTTTTGTTCAATTTTCTCCTCCGGGAAAGCGAAAGGGAAAAGTCTTTTTTTATTCTTTTTTTGGGTAAAATAATGGAAAAGTCTTTTTCCAGGAACGTGAAGTGCCACGGCTCATCCACCATGCATGTTCATATGTATATATGAAGCATATTTAAATTTCTGCTACGTACTGAGTAGCAAGAAATTTACCTACTGAGTTGCAAGAAATTTAGTTGGGGTATGGAGAGCTGCTCTACATGACAGAGAGAACCATACTGTCTCCACTCTATCAATATAAATGCTGAACATCACAGAATGGTCTAACTCTAGTGCAGGATTCACGTTGATTCCCAGCAATGAGGTGTAAAATTAATTTCCCAATCAATCTAGCAAAGAAGGGTGAGGTTTCGTTTAAAAATAATTAAACAAAAATTAAATTTAAAAATCTATATCGATAAATTAAAACATCATCTTATATAGATTAATTAAATATTTAATTTAATTATTAATTTTCTTATCGAGTTTTATTAATTTATTTTTAAATTTAATTTTTAATCATTTTTTAAATAAAAACTCATGAACTTAATTTAAAAAATCTTGCCTAAATTCTCTCTAATAAAAAGTCACCAACAAACCATAATTTAACTTTGACTTGTTTTCTCATTTGATTAAAAAAAAAAAAGAAAAAAGAGTTACTTTTGAATCAAACAGCTTACCTGTCTTTCCATAAATTGCGGCCGTATTCATTAAAAGTTTGTCTGCTTGTAGCTTTCTCGGCTTGCTAGGCAAGTAGTATGGAGAGTTTTGAGAAAATTTTTCGCTTATTACAAATGCGTACCAGGTACTATATCTTAAATTTCTCTCCGTTGGCAGGAATTAATATAGCATGGCATGTGCTAACAATAAACAACGTACATAAATAAATAAATAAATAAAACAATAACTCCTATAGTCATTTTCAAGTACATTATTTGCATCGTATTTTCACATCATAATTAACTACTGAAGTGCGTTCTTAACAAACCTGATTTTGGAATTTTCTGAAGGACCAACGTGGATGAGTACAAGGATTTGATATGTCGTACGGTAAATAAATAAGGTTGACTAGGACATATCGTGATGATGTCTGTGGACATTTTCTTATATACCAGGCATCGAGGAGTCGTCCTGCACTTGAGAGAGACTTAGTCTAAGTCATGTATTCTGGTCCATGTATATCTCATCGGCACCCTCATTAAATTGGAATCTTATTTTGAAGTCATGTAAGTATGAGATGTTGATTCATGATAACCACTCGTTTGAATATTTTAATATACAGTATATGTCACTCGACGTCTCTCTTTTTTCTTTCTAAAGCTAATGAACTGTTTGATTAGAGTGTTGTTATTTGTTAATCCAAGATGTGATGACTCGGATTGACGTTTTATTATACCTACCCAATATTGTATACATTGATTTAGGAGGTTGATTTCTGATTTGAGAGTTTTAAGTGTGACACTTGCTATTTTAGGATTAGCTAGTACTAGTAGTAGTACGAGATACCAAATGGATAATGCATGCTAACGAATTCAGTGATATTGTTGGCTACGAAGTATATAGAATGTGAGCAGGGAATTACAGGGTAAAGTAGATGGTAAATACTCGGATCAGCAAAGGACTTGTTGAAGTTCAGGGTTAACTGTATGGCAATGGCTTCTCTGAGATGGATACCCCAACGCCCACCAGGCACCGACCATGTAAAAGGCCGCAACGAGTAAATTCCCCAACACGATTACTAGCAACAAACATTTATCGCGTGCAAATCCTGAGTGTTGGTAATTCGACTCGCCACTTTTTCATTTTCATTGTTAATAATTAATAAAGGTATAATATTTTAATAAATTTTTAAATTATTTAAAAATATTTACATAAATTTATATTTTTTTATTATAGATCAAATAAATTTTTATTATTAATGATTGATTAATTATTATTACTAATGTTATTTTTATTTTTTATTTATATAAAATTGATATAAAAAATAAAAAATATCATATAATTATATTATCACACTAAATCAATATGTTATGTTATTATTAATTATAATATATGCCAACGTATTGTATTATTATCATTTATGATATATTAATATACCATACTAACGTTACTTAATATAGAATGATAAAAAATATTTTCACAAAACTAATCATTAATTATAAAATTTATTTGACTCAAAATAAAAATATAAAATTTACTTAATTTAAAATAAAATTATAAAAATTTTATTTAAATATTTTTAAATAATTTATTTTAAAAAAATATTATTCTATTAACAAATCAAAGACCTACAACTACAAATTAACAAAAAAAAAAAATGACGACAAGTTTAAAATCCTCTACCAGCCAAAAAGATTTTGAAGAATCTAACTGGGCAGCTTTCTTGTTTTTTTTTTTCCTTCATATAAGAACATTTACTGATCACTGGAGGATCACACTACATGGATCCTGGCTTTTCAACGGTCTTCTTGGCAGGGGCGGAGCCTCATTAAGGAATGGGGGCGTCATGGCTCCCCAAAATTTTAAAATTTTTTTACATATTAAAATAAATTTTTAATTTTTTTATAAATTTTCTTAATGACCCCTTAAAATAAATTTTATTTAATAATTAATATAAGTAAAAAACAATAAAATAATTTCATGTGCTTGACTCAATTTAAAAGTTTTTTTTTATTTTTTTTCAATTTATATTATTATTATTTATTTATTTTTATTCTATTTACTTATATGTTCTAAATCTATATTGATTTTCTTTCACAAATTTATAGGAACCATCAATTATATTCTTTTTATTTTTTGATTATATCATAAATGGATTTTATCTTCTACTTGTTATTTTTTTCTTTTTTCTATTATGTAAATTTTATTTTTTATTATTTTAATATTTAAAAATAAATAAATTATTATTTAATTTTCAAATATAAATTATAATATTGTACTATTGCTTAGAATTTCATCAATATATAATTTTTTATTCAGTATAATACATGTATCTTAGCATATATGTTGCAAACTTTAAGTAATAAGGATATACATATAAATTGATAGAATGAAATAAATTTATTTTTTTCAATATAATTTTATTTATTATATTTATTTTTAATGGCTCTCAAAATAAATTTTTATTTAATAATTAAACTTATTCTTCAAATTTTTTGATAAAATTAAAGTCATTATGGTTAGCATATTGCTAGTTAAACCCAACAAATAAATTCTAAAGTAATATGTTAAGCCAATCAAATTTACAAAAAAATAAAAGTGAGTCTACTAATCCAAACTCATTAAGTTTTAATATATATATAAGCTTATCATAACATATTATATTTTAACAGTCCAATTTAATAGTCTATCATAACATATTATATCTTAATAGTTCAATCCAATAATCCAATATGTTAATTAATAATTTAAAAGATAAATAGAAAATAATAGGAGAGTTATGACACATAAAGTAAAAAGGTAATTCATTTAAGTTTGAAAAATTGTTCTCTTCCATTATTGAGCACAAAGAGTGAAAGACTCATTTTATAAGTTCATTCAGTCATATATATAAATAATATTATCATTACTATTAATGTGTATTTTTTTATGTTCAATGTCTTTTGAATTTTATTTAATATTTTAAATGAGTGATAATTGAATTATATATAAAATTTTCTTTAACTGTTTAATGTCTATTTCTGTTTAACTCCTATTTGAAAATGTTTTAGCTCTGCCCTTGCTTCTTGGCAGGGCTAGTTTTAGTATGGAGCCAGCAAAGCCCTTGCTTTAGGCCTCACTATCTTATAGGCTCCATAAATTTATACAATATAATTAATTATATTAAATATATAAAAATTAAAATCATTAATAATTTTTTTTTAAAAATAAGTATCTATTAAATATTTATTTTTTTTCACTTCCTACCTCTTATTAATTTTCAACTATTTATATCACTTCTTAACTTATATGAAAGTCAAAATAATTAATAAAATTACATATTCTCTCACTTTTTCAATTATGTGCCTAATAAAATTCTATTTTTTATCACTTTTCAATTCTAATAATACTAATAATTCTCAATTATTTTTTCTATTCTCAATAAATGTAATATGCTTTTAATGATCTCCAACTAACGGTAATTTTTTTTAATTTCAATAAAATAGCTTCATTTATTTTTTTTTTGCTTAATAAGGACCTCATTTAAATATTCAATCGTTTTAAACCTTTAGAAATATTGAGCCACCCCTGCATCTTGGCACCTTGTGTTCCCATTTCAACAGTGTGAACATTCTCAATTTATTATAGATTTAGTAATATAAGATCTGATGCAACATAAAATAAAAGGTGTTGAAGGAAATTTTTTTCTGTGTAAAATATTTTATAGAAAAATTTAATATTTTCTGTTGTTTGGATAAACTGTCGAAAACAAATTATGTTATTTGGATCATTTTATGAAAAATATTTTTCATCATGGTGGAGTTATTTAGGTGTTAAAATAATAAATAGGAGTTGAGTACAAAACAATATTGATATTTGATTTTCACGAATTTGGAATCAAAATTAAGAATGGAAATACAAATAGATAAAATCAATAATGATAGTTCTCAAAGCATTTAATCACAAATTTGTAATGAAAATGAACTCTAATTTTCCAAAAAATTTTCATGTTATCACTTTTTTATCATAACTATAAAAATATAAATATTTATCATTTGTGTAATATATCCTAAACCTATACTTATAAATATGTTTAANATCATAACTATTAGTAAGATTTATTCAATTTATAAATAAAAAATTTAATTGCATTGAATGATTTCATTAAAAAATATTTTTTAATTTTAATATTAAAAAATTTAAAAAATTTAATTTAAATATTATTTTATTTTAATATATTATTATTTTAAGTTAAATATTAATTTTTTTAATATTTTAAGTTAAATATTAATATTTTTAATAAATTATTAAAATAATAAATAATAAAAGTTTTTTCATTATTATCTGAAAAATATCTTACGTTTTTTAAGAACGTAAGCTATTTTTTGTAATTAATTTTATTGATTCGTAAAATATTTTATATATAAAATTAATTTTTTATTTACTAAACAAGTATAAATTTTAAAAATATTTTACTATAAAACAAACGAAACGGTAAGGTAAGATCTGTCTCGACGGTGGTGAGATAATAACACCAAATTAAATATATATTAGATTTAAGTTTTATCGAGGAATTAGAACATGGAATATTCTTGCCACTTTGTCGCTTTTGATCAAATGCCTGTCCTTAGTGACTATAGTTTTCAGCTTGAGATATTTTTTGTTTTTTATTCAAAAGTAAGGATCATGTGTGCTTGACGAATGGCTCATAGAGTTTTAAGCGATAAATCAGATGGAGCATCTTAGACCCGCGGCCCATGGCACGTTACGAACAATGTACAGTTGCTTTCACTTGGAACCGACTTTTTATATGGACTGGTTAGGTTGGATCACAATCCGAATACTGGCTTGACTTGAGATTGGACCAGTTTGAAAGGCCCTCGGACAATGTTAAGCCATTGACTTTGCCTTGCTGGGTTCAAAGAGTCTGATGAATAAGTTTTGACATAACAAAAAAAATTTTGTATCATTAAAATTGCGTAAATAGTGAAATTTGACTTTAACTTCAAATAGAATGGTAAAATGTTTTCATAGTTTTTTTCTTTCTTTTTATAAACAAGTTTTTCACATTTTTGGATATTTGGTTGGTAGAAAATAACATAATCAAAATAAAAAAACTAGACCCCCCCAAAAAAATTAGCTTCCCTTCTTCTTGTCCGGAAGTCAATTTACTTTGTTAGGCCAACACATCAGAACCCACTCTTCACAGGAAGATCCATACACCCAAAACTGCTGCTGCCCATACCATAACCGGCAACCACCAATTCCCATCCCTACCATCGCCGGCGACGACCTTTCTCCTTCCTGTCCTCGTAGGTAGCCACCTCACCAACTTGGTTTCCCGTTTCCTTCTTTTCAATTCAATCAAAAAATCGCTACACAAACAAAGCCGGCCCCTTCAACCCCTAACAAGACCAGAAACTTGCAGCAAATTAAAGCAGCAAACTTGTAGAGATCCAGTTTAATTTTTGGTACATAATTTGTATGAGGTCCAATTATTGATTTGATTAAACTCTTGAATTTTCACATTTTTATGCGTTCTCATTAATTTTGTTCGGGGGTTTTGCTTGACTTGGTTATGTAAATAATTGATTATATAAGACAAAATTTGCAAAAAAAAAAAAGAAAAAGAAATTTGTGGATTTTGATAATGAAGTTGAACTGATTTATGGGTTTTGCTCATTGACGAAGATAAATGAGAATCTTTTGTTCATGTATTTCTTTGGATTTGTTCAATGCATTATAATCTATAGGTTCCAGCCAGAAGCCCATTTAAGAAAATTATATCTGGAAGTCATTTGAAACATGTTTAAAAGCAAGATTGAAAATAGAAAGCAATAGTAATCAATCACATTTCAGGAAATTAGTCCAAAACCACATCAACTTATAAAACAAAAAAATTCATGCATAAAAAAATAATAATAATGAGTAGTTACAAAAAAATTATAAATGTAATTAGTAAGAAAATTAAATATTAAGAGAAAAAATAATCAAAAAAATAAAAAAAAATACTAAACAAAGAATTCAATCTCATGACTCAATGTAAAAAAAAAAAAGCCCTTTTTTTCAATTTTCTTTTTTTTTTCTTCTCTCATATTGAATTTAAACTACTTTTATATATTTTAAGATGCCTTACATAACCAACATATACTGTTAGCTATTTTTTGAAATGTAAAGTCAAAATCGACTCAAAGTTGAAGGATGAGCCCACATCAGTTTGAATGTTAAAATAAATATAGGTTAGATAAGAACTAAGGATCTGCCCATATGAGCATGGTCCATATATTTCAAACATGGGCCACAGGGCTCGGACCATTTGAGTCTGTCCTCATTAGGCAAGCGTGTCCAACTTCTCTCCCCGCCCTCCCCCATCACTCTTCAGAGCACCAGTCCCGCTTTTCACTCTCAACGCTCTCTCTCTCTCTCTGATGGCTCCTCCACGAATACTACTATGTGGCGATGTTTTAGGCCGTCTCAACCAGCTCTTCAAGCGAGTCAACTCAGTAATTTGCTCTCATTTTCCTTTTTTTTTCCTCCATATTTTTGCTAGGGTTCAATTCTTTACTTTTATACTGCGCTGAGCTGAAGAAATGATTATATGTTTCAGGTGAACAAATCAGCGGGTCCTTTCGATTCTCTTTTTTGCGTGGGCCAGTTCTTTCCGGACGAAACGGACCGGCTCGAAGAATTAATGGATTATGTCGAAGGCCGGGCCCAAATTCCGCTCCCAACTTACTTTATCGGCGATTACGGCGCCGGTGCGGCCAAGGTTTTGTCGGCCGCTTCGAAGAACTCTGCCAATCAAGGATTTAAAATGGACGGTTTCAAGATTTGCGACAATTTGTTTTGGTTAAAAGGCAGCGGCAAGTTCACTCTCCATGGTATGTTTTTTTGAACTTTTATGGAGCATTTTCTGTCTGGTTACTTAGAAAGTAGGCGAAATTTCTGAAAACCTTCTGCCATACCTGATTTGTTGTGCTCATATTTAGGTTTGTCTGTTGCTTACTTATCTGGTAGGCAGTTGTCTAGTGGTCAACAGTTTGGATCATATAGTGAAGATGACATTGACGCGTTGCGAGCATTCGCAGAGGAACCTGGAATAGTTGACTTGTTTTTAAGATATCCTTTGCTTTGCTAGGCATGGAAACTTTTTATGTGTTCATTTGTATTGGTTTTGTGGTTGTATCTTTTGACTTCCTTAATTAATTTTCACTAATGAATGGCCAAGTGGTGTCACAAATAGAGCTACTGCATCAGATATTCCTGCAGGAATGTCGAATTCTTCTGGTAGTGATTCCACTGTATCCCAATTAGTCGCAGAGATCAAACCACGGTACGTGATGTTTGAAGACTTTTGCATTACTTAGTGTAGCCAATTGTCAATAGGCTGTTTTTATGGTTCCCTGTCTTGGATGCTGTTACGTTGCCATAATCGTGATAATAGTATTTTATGATTCTTGTTCAAATTAGTGTTTAATGGTTGATTCTGTTCTCACAAAGACTTCAAGTTACAATAACTTAGCCAACTAAATGTTAATGGCAAAGTGATTTGGTCAGATACATGATCCTTTCCTTTTCCTATAATCTGCATGGTCTAAGGCCTTACTCTCAGTGAGATGTTACATATGAAAGGTATATTTTGATATTATGCTTTTTTCCATGTCGCTAGCTTCTGTGTTGTACAAGACTCACAGTTTTACCATTACAAGTAAGTCTATCTTAGACATCTTAGACATCCTGATTCATAAAAGACACCATGCTTGTAATTCATCTCTATCTCCTCTCAATTAGAATATCTCAGGTCCGTACTACCGTAACCTTTCAAATCAGCAATTTTCATGGTCAGGTAAAGGTTGTAGTGTATATATATATATTCTGAGTTAGGTATTTCCTCATATGTTAGGAATTGAATTTCGTTTTCATGAAATAAACTAGGGAATATGGATTAATGGTTCAATGTCAAGTGCGAAGATTTGTTATGTGGGAAGAATGTGGATTTTAGGGAGCATTTTGGTAGTTATCAGCATAAAAGTTTATGTTTATATATTTGAAGATTTTCTATTGGCTGGAAAATCAACAGTTGTCTGTCAATCCACTGATAAATTTAGATGTGGCCTTGTTCATAGAAGTTTTCTGCTGAAAGGCTATGGCATCATAAATGTGAGAATACATAATTTAAAACCCAATTAGAATTTTGTTTCTTTATTGCATTTGCAGTTACTCAAAAGTTGTTAGTTTCTTTTGCTAATGGTCGTTCTCCCTGTTAGCTATCACATTGCAGGTACTAAGGGTGCATTTTATGCTCGCGAACCTTATTCTAATGTTGATGCTGTGCATGTAACTCGGTTCTTGGGTCTTGCTTCCGTTGGGAATAAAGAGAAGCAGGTCTGACCATCTTATATCACCACATCTTTATTTTTAGATTTGAAAATATCTCCTCACTGTATATTGAAATATTGATTGTATTTGGCTGAGACATTAAGCTGTAAAGCTCTATTAATGAAGCATTAACCTGCATTCACATGATGCCATGTCCAGAATATCAGTATATATATTGCCAGGAACAGTTAAATTGCTAGTACATATTGACCGGATCTCCTCCTAAAATGAGAGTGTCATTTCTTGTCTATTACTTGATTAGTGCCTGCCCTGGTACAATATCCTGTTCTCTGCTTAGCTCCTTTCTCCTTTCTAGAGAGTTCATACATCCCTGCAAAGAACACTCCAGAGAAAAGAGAAAAAGGAAAGATGATCCAACACTACTATTTATTTGGACTTGTTGGTCTTGAAGAATTTCTGCATAATCAAACTATTTCCTTTATGCTATCATGATTTTGGGTTAATTTAATATCCACACTCTTGTGAGGAATTTAAAGTGCCAGCAACTGCTAGATTTAGCTTTTAAGCATTCTGTGACTGTTGATTCCTGCATCTGCTCCTCAGAAATTTCTTCACGCACTTTCTCCAACTCCATCATCTGCTATGTCAGCTGCTGAGATCAGCGCAAAGCCACCAAATACTACCTTATCACCATACACATTAGCAGACCAAGTAGATCGTCCTAAAGAAGCCACAATGAGGGCTGGTGATAATGCTCCTGATTCACAATATTGGAGATATGATGTCTCGAACAAACGGCAAAAGCATGGAAATGGAGATGGTAATAAGGTGTGTTTTAAATTTATATCTTCTGGGAGCTGTCCACGGGGAGAAAAGTGCAACTTTCAACATGACGTAGATGCAAGGGAGCAATTTTTGAGAGGTGTTTGCCTTGATTTTATAATAAAAGGAAAATGTGAAAAAGGTCCAGATTGCAACTTTAAGCACAGTTTACAGGATGAAGGTGAGAGTTACTCTCGTAAGAGACCTGGATCTGGCAATAATAGTGCTAACAGGTTGGTAGTTTTGTTGCCTTCATCTTTTTCTCCCCCTAATTTCTTTGTAGATAGTTCACTTCATATTGTCGTTACTTTGGTTAGCACAAAAAATTGATTAGACAGCATAACAACACTTATATGAAGAGTGTTTCCGTTTCATCCTTGTTATAAAATATATAAACCACTAGAGTAATTATCAATTTTGCAACTGAGTACAGGTTGAAAGAGTGCTGGTTTTGTTTGTCTAGCCCAAATGTGGAGATACATCTGGTGACTAGCATAGGAGAGAATTTCTATTGTGCACTAGCAAAAGGCCCACTTGTCCAAGATCATGTCCTGTTAATTCCAGTTGAGCATTTGCCAAATACACTTTGTTTATCAGCAGATAGTGAGATTGAGCTGGGAAAATTCCAGAACAGTCTCAAGATGTATTATAAAAACCAGGGAAAGGAAGCTGTGTTCTTTGAGTGGATATCAAAACGTGGCACTCATGCCAACCTTCAGGTAAAAGAGATTTCTCTCATGAATGTCATCATGGAGTTACACATCAGTGTGTTAGAACTGGTGAACTGCTTAGTGCAACTTTATTTGTTTATGAAGTCTCTCGTCTTAATTGGATGCTACATTGTGGAATATGAGAAACGCTTCAGATAAAGTCTTGTTATTGTGTCTGAGCTAAATTGGCTTCCATAAGCAATTTCATTTATCATTGTTTAGTTATTGAAGAGTATGTTTATGAAATACACATACATAAGACATACATGGGCTCTCTCTGTATAATTGTTTCCTTAATAGTGAGGTTTCTTCATAGTTAAGTATTTGTTTTGGCATCTAATTGTATCTTCTGTTCCCTTTCTGTAGGCTGTTCCTGTTCCATCATCCAAAGCAGCTGCTCTTAAAGACATTTTTAATTTGGCAGCTGAAAAGTTGGGTTTTGAATTTGTTACCAAAAAATGTAAGTTTATTACTTTGAGTATGTGTGGTGCATATATGTTGATAATGTTTCCTTCAAAATTCCCATATTCATGGGCTATGCAATGCATGTGTTGTGTCTGACTGTAAGGATCCTGAATATGGTTTCAATTCTACTCCTCAAATGCATGGGCCCTTTATTTTTCTTTGTATCTTTATGCTGATGTTTCTCCTGCAGTCAACAATAATTCTGAGGGGAGAAAATGGTTGAAGACACAGTTTGATAAGAATTTTAGCTGCTTCTATGTGGAACTCCCTGAAGGTTCAATCCTATCACATTTGGTTGAGGAGAATGAAAAGTTTCCTGCCCAATTTGGACGTGAGGTAAGATTCTTAATTTCTCTCCTGAATGCGAGATGATGCTGCCTATTTGTACCTGGGCACCTGCTTTCTAAAGTAAAAACTGTAAAATAATTTTGCATTTTATTTCTAAACAAGATGCTTTGAATTGTATCCTTATTCCTTGATCTTTACCTTTCGAGATTTTTGCTAATTAGAGTGTTCATGTCTTTAACATTGATTTTCATGATTGATTCTTCATTCCCATCAATGTATATGACATACAAAGTTACCATGTCTTGGCTGTGAGCTGAGATTAGCTTCTTATAAATAAAGTAATATAGAAAGCATATGATTAGGAGCCAAATTTAAATCACATATGCAATTCAAATGTAATTTTTGTTTTTCAAAAAATAGAAAACAGAGAATAAGAGAAGTAGTGGTGAGATATTTTCATTGTTATTGGAAAAAAAAAAAAAACTTTTGCCTTGTTAACTGGAAGTTGTTCTTCTCAATGGCATGGGTGTTCATGCTTCATCTGACGTTCTTTCAAGAGGTGGGACTATATGTTATATCTTGGAATTTGCACCATAATTTTAAAATTATTTTTATCATAAAGATGTTTTAGTTACATTGATGAATAAAAGCTGTTGTTGGGGTTAGATCTGAGTAGTAAATTTGAAGCAGAATATGCTGTTTTGAATATTCTAGTATTTGAGATTTCTTATCTTTATGAAGGATATGAATTATGAAGTTCTTAGTTATTAGGTAAAGTCCTTTGGTTAAATGCAGCTAATGATCACCATACTTTTCATTGCTTCTTTTTTTTTTTTTGAAAAAGAATGACTAACATAACTTAATCTCTATAGCTAATGTTTAGGAGATGGATCTATCACAATGAATAAAAGATTGATCGGTGTGAAATCTTATGCAGGTTCTGGCAGGCCTACTGAACATGGCAGATAGAGCTGATTGGAGGAATTGTACACTTGGGAAAGAAGAGGAAACAAAGCTGGCAGAGAATTTCAAAAAACTGTTTGATGTATTTGATCCGAGTCAAAGACTTTTAAAAAGGATGTGATGATCCAACAGAAGAATCACAGATATCAGTGAACAGGAGCTCCAATCAGTAGCCTTGTGCTCATAACAAAGTGTGTCGAAGGGTGTTCTTAATCAGTTTGGAAGGATGTTGAATCCCTAGCAGCAATGCGATCAGGACATCTTACATTCCCTCTTGGAACCTTTGATACCGACTATGCCCATGTTTGGTTGGCATGGCCGTCTTATATTCCTGAGAATGTAAGTTGCCACATGAGAAGATATGAAACCCTTCCCCCCTTTGGTTAGGGTTTTTTCCAGGAATTCAAAATTTTTTACCATTGTACCTTGAGTTTTGTTTCAGTCCGAATTACCCTTCAATGTAAGGTGAAATTTTAACTAAACTAGCTTCCATTATACTAGTCCCTGCACAATGCCTCCTAATTGTATAATATTTTAAAGAACTGGTGAAATCCTTTAATCAAGAGCTGCGTAGCCTTCACAGTCAGAACACTCCTACTTTACCTTAGCACCAGTAGTCGGCCTTTACTGTTATTTATTTATTTATTGAAATACAGAGTTGTTGATGCCTTACGTTCCTAATACTATTTGCACACTTTGCCTTTTCCAAGAAGAAAAAAAACAGAAAATCTTTCTACACTAACGTTTTCCATTGTGGTTTTATCCCAATCTTGAACTGCTTTTGTTCATATAGTGGCAAATTTTGCCGTAATGGCTCATGGTATAAGTTGCTTCAATGTAGCATTCATTTACCATACTTGGCACTTGGCAATAGTTAAATTTACATAATTCAATTGGCCATGTATCTTATAGCTCACGCGGGAAGGGGAAACTATGGCCCTTTTCACCTTTTGTAGCAGAGCAATTCGGGGACTGTATGGTTGTCTTTTCAATTGATTTTGTATGTGGAGCAGCCTTCTTAAAGCAGCGAAGAATTTTGTGTCCTCCGATTTTTCCATGAAAGAACAGAAGACTGCTCTGCATTAAATCGTTATAGGTTAGTTACGTGCATTAATGCCGGGGGTGTAACATTACAAGGTTCCTTGCCGGTTAGGTTATGTGCAGGTCCAATCCAATTTGGTGGAATATCATTTAAAGTGTAGCTCTTTTTCAGCCTTAACAAAGGCAAACACAGCAATAGAATATGCAAAAAAGACATGGAGGTTGCTTACTGCATATCTCCACGTGGTCTGCAAAAAAAAAAAGAGGTGGTTGAAGCCTTTACGCAATGGTCCCAGGCTTCTGGCGTTTGTTGTTGGGCTGCCTTGTAAAAAAGATAAAGCACTCTTGGCCAAAAGTAGTGATGTGCGGTGAGGGAGCCGAAACGGAGGGAATGTGGTATCAGGTCAAGCACGTATTTGCTTAAATTGAAAACATAATCTGATCTGTATGGTGCTATTTGTTCTTGATTTCAATTGGTCCACCATAAATCTAGCTGGGGACGGTGGTGGAAGTTTTAGTGTTTTTGAATGAATTTGTGGGGAAATTATAAGGGGGTTTGTCTACATCCACATGTTTGTTTGTTGTCTGATGGATGAATCTTCTGATGTAGAATTCATGGACAATCATCGCTGTGATGACCCCAGAAGTCCAATTCTCTTCAATAAAATAGAACCCACCCCTGAATATACAGTCGTTAGATAGAACAAAAAGAATCCAGATATTTGGGGGTGTGGGCGTCCTAAGGAATAGGAACTCAGATAAATTAAGCCTTGTGACAAAGAATGAAAAATATAGAGTATTTCTCAGTTTGAACAAGATCCTTGTCATTTGGTGAAGCCTTTGCTGTATGATGCTGACTTGTATGGGATCATCTTGCGGTAAAATGCAATTGTAACCCTTGGGAATATAAAGAGTTCTTCTGCAAAAAAAAAATGGGGAATAAATCACATACAAACATCAAACAAAGGAAAAAACAAATCGAATACGAACATACTTTCTAGTAATAGACAACCGGAAAGAACATATCCTAGACGACAACTATCACACATGCAAGGCTTATTCGCTTCTAGCTTTCTACTTTATTATTATATACTTATTGTTTAATGTTATTTTGCTATTATTATTTACCTTTAAACACCCTTTTCAGCAGTGAAATTAATAAAAACTTTTGAGCCCCCATCGTCATCAAACAAAAGATAAATGACAATCAAGACGTGCTCAATTCAAAGGACTCAGCCTGTCGGGTCCCCTTTCCAGTCACATGCGCCATAGTCTTTCTTTCACCCCCCCTCCCACATTATCCTCATCCTCCAGCAATCATAGTTATTGCTATGCTGTGAAAAGTGGCTTCCTTGGCTACGTTCCAAGCAAACCCCTCCTCTCTTCACCCATGGAGGGTGGCTATGGTGGTGGCCTGGTCCCTGCTGTGGGACAATGTTGAGACCCACTGGCCATTAACTCTGTAGGTTCTGCACTAAGGTTTTGGAAACTAGCTTAGTGGGCTCCATCTTGTCAATCCATTCTCTGTCTTTCTATAAAGAGTGATTTAACTTTTTGTTTCTACGGAAAAATTAAGGGCTTAATAAGCTAAATGTGAATCCATTGGATTAAACTTCTTTTATAATATATTTTCCTAGCATTAGCAGCGTTTTCCAGTATGGAGAAAAGGGTAAGAGTAAGACCTGTTTTAGACTTTGGAATCTATTGTCTTAATTGCCACCTAAACTTTGTTATGACGATTAAGAGCTGTCGGTGTATTAAAAAATCCAATACTACTATCATCAACTTTAAAGGAATAAGATCCACAAAGGAATCAAGAAAATGGAAAATTTTCTGATCCATATTTCAAAGATGGCTTAATTCATTTAGAGTTATGGACTTAGACCAAATTGCTAGGCATGAAAACGCCATGCAGTTGACAATTTTTTCTTCTTTCCTTTTGGTGGGTCCATTATCTTATCTAACAAAATTATAGCCTTTTAGATTTGTTTGAAGCTCTGAAAGGTCCTTAATGAGCAGCAACTAACATAAACTGTAAGCTGAATACATAAAACATATGGACACAAACACTGTTCCACAAGAGAGTTGTATTTGTATGAGTTGAGCAAGACCACAAATCAGAATATTCTAACGCTTATTTCTTGGTGGGACCTTAACTTTTGTCTTAAACGAAAGGATAAATCTTTTTCTAAGATCATCGAGAAATTAAGAAATTGGTTGATGTGTCAAAATAGAAATTGGCCACATGCTAAGTCTCACTTTCACTGGAGTCACTATCTCTTACTGGCCAACAAGATCAACTGAAAATCAGCAAGAAAAATGAGTTAGGAGTTAAGCAAAGCCAAACCCATTAAACAAATCCTTATGAATTCCAACACCAAAGTAAAAAAAGTTGGTTCAAACCCCATTAAAACACCACTTTAAGTCTAACTTCGCCCACTAAAATAACATTACTATTAATTTAAGTTTCTTTCTTCTCTCTCTCACAGGCACTCATCCACCAAACTGTCCAAATCTTTCTTTTTGATGCATATATTTTTTTCTTCTCTCTTAAAAAAGCGTCCGTCCGTTACTTAGCACTGTGACTCTGTGAGGTGTCTCTGTTTCTTGTTTCATTCAATTTATTGTTTTTTTTATGTGTCAGTTTTTTTTTGTGTTCAACAACTTATGTTAGCAAAAACGGTTCTGTCAAACATGGAAAGATCAGAACTTTGTGAAGTTGAGAACTTTGGTCTTGAGGAAGAAAAGATTGCTTTGCTTCTTTTTACCAAACCCAATTCTGGGTTGTCCCATCTACAGCCTAAAAAAACTAATCCTTGCTTGTTTTACACTGTTTGTGGGGGTCTTTGTTAATCTAACTGCCCTTTCCTTCTTGCTTCAAGTAACCTGTCTATCTCTTAATATCACTTAGTTCCATTTTTTTATTACTTTTTCTGGTGCTTAATTTTCTTCATCATCATCATTGAGGGAGCTTGTTTAGAGATTTTGTGAGATTTGATGCTTTATGGGATGGGGATGTTGATGCCACTGATTCTCCAGCTTGCCAGACTCTGCATCATTGGCTTTCCTTTAATTGTTCAGGAATCTTCAGGTACAATTCTATATCTTTCCAGCTCTCTTATTAGAAGTATGTGATTTGATTATACCAGTTGCTCAAAGTTATTGAATTTTACGTGTGTTCAGGGACTTCACTTAATTTCGTTTAAGTGAACAATCTTTTGATCACATTTAACCTTGCAAATGTTGTTTCTGTGACTGGTAATGCCGGGAAGTTTTTGCTTGTCAACTTGTGTGCTCAATTATGTTCTCAAAATTTTACTGAAAAACTGCTCTTTAGGGTAACATTAACTTATAGAGTTTAGATCCAATGAATTTGGATCCAGCACCTTCATGGATCCGTATATACTATCTTGTCATAGAAAAAAATCACAGTTTGCCTAGCCAGAGGCTTGAAGCATTGTACATCTCCACTCAGGCTAAGCTTTGGGTGCAACTAAAGAATGATTTTTTGTGGAGGTTTTATCTGAGAAATGCATTTTAATAGCATAATTACCAAGTAATGGTATTCCATGGATGCCTTACACATCCTTTCATACAGTTAAGGTATGTTTCTGGAAAAGAGTTTGACCTCTATTCCTGTATCTCAAAAAAGGCCTTTATTTGTTAGATATATTTTTCTGAGAAAGACAATGAACTTTGAATGCTGATGGTGTGGGGTATCTTTGAGCCATTGTTTGGTGAAATTAAACGTTCTTTTGACCTTATCATTTTTATAGATCATGGATCATAACTTATCTGATCTCACGAAGTAGGCTTCTCAGTCATGATTCTGTAATAAGTAAAAACAAAATATTGCCCCGATAAGTTTCAATTTGGTGTTTACCTAAGAGAATTGTAAATTTCTAACATACTTATCAATAATATAAATGACAAATGGGTGTAAGTTGTATGCCTTCTTTAAATTTATGCAGAATATTTCTTCTTTTGTCTTGTTTTAGGGCACAATGCATCCCCGTCTCCAGCAAAGTTTTTTATGTTTCCTCCTGCAGAAGGAATCCCTAGTGCTGTTGAACAAAGAAGCGATGCACCAAACACACTCTCTCAGCCAAATGGTAACTTCCATTTTCCATTATCAATTGTTCCTGTTCTTGAGATTTTTAGTCAAATTTCCGGCTTGACAATCCAGGTTCAGATTTGCATTCTCCTCCAGCATTACCACCTCTTATGTCTGCCTCAGTGCCTGAAACGACTGAAGGGCATGCACGTTCCTTTTCCCCGAGTAATTCAATGGAATTGCCACCATATAATACAGCTCCGCCTCCAGTTACCGTTGAAGAAGGTGTACCATCCTTGGCACCAAGTACTCCTGCGGTGTTGCCACCATTTGATACAGCTCCTCCACCTATGCTTGTTCAAGTACACACACCATCAAAGTCACCAACTGCTCTGCAGAAAAAGGAACCAATTATGAAGTCTCCTCCCTCAGTGCCAGATGCTCCAGGCACATGACTAAATTGATTTGCTTTCCTCAAGTTAATGTAAATTGACACTGGTTCTAATCCTGCTTTTTGGCTTCAATATGCAGCTCCAGTTGCATCACCCTCAAGGAATTTGCCTCAGAATTCACCAGCTATCCACCCATGTATGCTTGCTAATCAAAGAAATGCATCTAATAACTGGGTAAATTTAGAGTTGAGTATGGTTCTTATTAAAGGATGCACTTGTTCTAACTTGCAGTTCCATCAATAACACCAACACAGAATTCTCCAGAAAATTCACCAGTTGTCCATCAAAGTAAGCAAGATGCTCTGCAAAAGACATAAATTAAATAACTGAGTAGATTACAGATTGAGTCTGGTTCTAATACAGCTTGCTTTATTATAATCTGTAGCTCCATTTGCACCGCCATTGAGGAATCCAGCACAAAATTCCCCACCCACTCAATCCAGTAGGCGAAGTGCTTTCCCCCCAATTTCTAATCAAAGAAATTCATCAAGTAATAGGGCACCTGTTTTGGAGCCAACTGCTCCAGGTATATAATCAGCAATTTGAAGTGTCTTTTTCTGGATAAATTTAAAAACAAGTTTGGTTCTAATACTGCTGCTTTTGCTCTATTCTGTAGCTCCAGTTGCACCACCATTGAGGAATCCACCACAAAATTCCCCAGCCATTCACTTCAGTAAGCCACATGCCTTGCCCCCAAGTGCCAATCAAGGAAATTCATCAAATAAGACAGCACCTGTTATGGAGCCAATTGCTCCAGGTACATAATTTGTAGTTTGATGTGTAATTAGTGGATAGATTTAACACCAGGTTTGGTTATAATATTGCTGCTTTTACTGTTTTTTGTAGTTCCAGTCGCAACACCTTCGGGAAATTCACCACGAAATCAAACAGCCATTCACCCAAGGGGGCCTGCTTTAGCACCAAGTGTTCCTATTCCAGAGCCCACTGCTCCAGGTACATAATTCTTGGCTTGATATGTCATTTTTAGATCTTGAGGGGATGCTCTATTGGAACTTTTCTACCTTTTCTCATTCTACTTCCCCTTTACCATGCCATCCCTACACGAAACACAATAGCAGTTGCATCTCCCCCAAGGAAATTAGAAAGGACCACACCACCTGTCCACTCAATCATGCCACCGTCCATTTTACCAGGTAGGCCAAGTTACTTTGTGTTTTCTATGAAATTTCAATCAAAGAGACTGTTAAGAGTTGCTTATTTTGTTATATAACGCGGTGCCAGTTGTATCACCACCAGAAGAATCACCCCACATTTCACCAACCATCCACCCAAATGTGCCAGAAGGAACTCCATCTCAGTTACCAGGTTCTACTTAGGAGATTATATCAATTTTATTTTGGAAGTTGAACAGATGACTAATTTTCCGTGTCTATATGTTCTTCTCACTTTTTAATCATTATTGGATTTGATTGGTCTTGAGAGATTTATTCTAATCTCCTTGGTATTTTTGATTGCTTGCAATGCAGATCCTGATATCTCTCCTGTTTCAACTCCACCCTCGAGCATTAACTGGAAAAATGATGGAATACCAGTTGCGTCACCTAGGAATGAGATACACAAGCCAATGCCACCTTTGAGCCATACCCCAGAAAATGGTGTATATTGTGAATCTGCAAATATCAAGCTAATTGTTAATTTGATTATTACTAACAACGCCATTGAGTTGCTGAAGCTCTTATTTGCAGGTTCTTCCTCAGCCAAATCTCCTTTGGCACCCAAAGCTGTGAGGCACCCTGGTAATTCTCCTGTTTCATCTCTTGCTCCTTCAAATAAAGGGTATAACCCTCCTGCATTGTCACCTTCAATCTCGTTTCATAAGCATCAACATAAAAGAAATGGAAGAACCAGTCCTGCTCCTGCATCATCATACCTGATTTCACCTCCTCCTCTGAAACAGCAAGGTGTAATATCTTGTGCCAAAGACTTGTCTCAACCATACTAAAATTATATGGGCATATCACATTTCGTTAATGTTTCATTTCAATAATTATATAGGTCCAGTTATCTCTCCAGCATTTCTTCCTGGAAGAAGGCGAAGACACTATGCTCCTGCACCTCTTCATTCTGGTATCAATATAGCAAATGTTAAATTGATGCTTTCAGAACAGAGTCTGAGAAGTGATTTTAAATTGTCATTTTGATTTCTAACACCTTCCTACATCGCTGTTTATTCAGTTTCCCCATCCCATTCTGCTGTTCCTTCGTCAGCAGGCACTGTTTCTCCTGTTCCTTCACCATCTCCAATGACTGCATCTAGGCAGACCAAAAGTAAGAATAAAATGTTACTTAATATGCTAAGTATGTGTTTGTGATATATCTTCATTTTCTTTATTCTCTGCTTACTTATTCATGATCTTTTCCAAAGTGCCACTTAGCCCCCCAAAAGTTTCTCCTTCTGTGTCGCCATTGAGGAGTCCCAAGGTGCCACCTCCGCCACCAGTTATGTCATTTCCACCTCCACCTCCTAATGAAGGTTAAAGACTAGATTCTGTGCTTTACATTTTACGTTTTCTGGTATGTCTGCTTTAATTTTCATCTCCAAGTATGTTCTGTTGTACTAATGTGTAATATGTTGTTCATTATATATGTAGATTGTTCAACAACTATTTGCACAGAACCTTATACAAATACACCTCCTGGATCTCCTTGTGGCTGTGTCTTGCCAATGCAAGTTGGATTACGCCTGAGTGTTGCTCTCTATACTTTCTTCCCTTTGGTTTCTGAGCTGGCAACAGAAATTGCTGCTGGAGTTTTTATGAGACAAAGTCAAGTTCGCATTATTGGAGCTAATGCTGCTAGTGAGCAACCCGAGAAGACAGTTGTCCTTATAGACTTGGTACCGCTTGGTGAAAAATTTGATAACACCACAGCCTTTTTAACTTATCAGAGATTTTGGCATAAACAAGTTGCTATAAAAACTTCATTTTTTGGGGATTATGAAGTATTATATGTGCACTATCTTGGTATGTTCAAGCTCCTTTTTTGGCTTTTCCTTTTTTCTCTTTTGGCATATATCTTCTTGGAAATATGCAGTAATAGTGGATTTCTAGGTTTGCCTCCTTCTCCACCTTTGCCCCCTTCCGACATTGATATAATGGATGCTGGACCATATTCTGGTAATGACAACAATGCGAGGGCTATAAAGCCCCTTGGTGTTGATGTGCATGGAAAGCGGCATAAAAATGTGCTTAGTGGCGGCGTGATTGCTATAATTGTTCTGTCTGCTTTGGTGGCTATGGTGTTATGCTCTGCCATTGCATGGGTTTTGCTTTTCAGACGTACAAATCATGCTAGTCAACAAGCAGCAACTACACAGCCTCCGCAAACATCTCTTGCCAAACCATCAGGTTATATTTAGCTTAATATATTCTGGCCTTTCAGTTTTCTTAATCCATCAATTTACTGTAGGAAACAACAAGCATATCATCCGATACCTCAAACTTCTTATGAATAATAATTATCCATTTTCACATTGCTTCTGACATCTCTTGAGTTGTATTTGTCTGTAATCAGTTCAGTGGCAACATTTCACCTAACTTTAGACTGTATTTATAGGCAGAAAACTGCATCCATACAAAACTTTTCTTATTTTTACCCCAATTAAAGTGGAAAAAAATGTTGAAATTTTCAGGTTCTGCTGGGTCAATGGTTGGAAGCGGTCTAAGTTCCACATCACTGTCATTTGGCTCTAGCATTGTAGCTTATACAGGATCTGCAAAGACCTTCAGTACAAGTGATATAGAAAAAGCCACTAACAATTTTGATGCTTCAAGAATACTTGGGGAAGGTGGATTTGGTCGTGTTTATAGTGGTGTTCTTGAAGATGGAACTAAAGTGGCAGTCAAAGTTCTGAAGAGAGATGATCAGCAAGGTGGCAGGGAATTCTTGGCTGAGGTGGAGATGCTTAGCCGTCTTCACCACAGAAACTTGGTGAAGTTGATTGGTATATGCACAGAGGAGCGCAACCGCTGCTTGGTTTATGAACTCATTCCAAATGGCAGTGTTGAATCTCACTTGCATGGTAGTTAAGCTGTAATTTCTGTGGTTTATTCCTGGGTAAAATATTCAGCATTCCGAGTGATCAAATCCATAAAAAATGGTTATATTTGCCTCTACTGTGTTGTTTTTCAGGAGTTGACAAGGATTCTGCACCACTTGACTGGGATGCCCGGATAAAGATAGCCCTTGGTGCTGCTCGTGGGCTGGCTTATCTCCATGAAGATTCAAGCCCACGTGTCATCCACCGGGATTTTAAGTCAAGCAACATCTTGTTGGAGCATGATTTCACACCAAAAGTGTCTGACTTTGGTTTGGCTCGAACTGCCATGGACGAGGAAGGCAGGCACATATCAACACGTGTCATGGGAACTTTTGGGTATGAAACCTCCTTTGTTGGATTTAGTTTTGGCATATCCTTGTCATTGTGTGTGCCAACCTGGCCCGTTATGTGTGTTAGGCATGACCATCAGAACATAGAGTCTACACTTGATATGGATGTTGATGTTATACCTTGATTTATACATGCTAGCAGAAAGTAGCTTTTCTCTAGAAGAAATGGAAGCAACTCATTATTACCCTAAGGAGATGTATATTGTTTGAGGATATTTCATTTAACAAAGAAAGCACTTAGGAAATTGATTTATGTAGCAGGTTTTGTTTGATGATTCTAACTTGAAAATCCTTATTTCTTTAGCCATTTAAAAGGTTACAGTAAACATAAAATAAGGAAATACTTTCCAATTACTGGAGGTCAAGACTGTATTATCTTTCTCATGATCAATTGGTGTTGTGTTATGTAACTTACTTGCTTCTCTCTACAAATCTTTCAGTTCTTTTGATCCAAAAAAATAAAAAAAGAAGAAATCTTTTAGTTCTTGTATTGTTATTTTGTCAGTGCTATCTGTAATTTTGACATTTACTCCTGATGAATCATTGGCCAGGTATGTGGCTCCTGAGTATGCAATGACTGGCCATCTACTTGTGAAGAGTGATGTTTACAGCTATGGTGTAGTCCTTCTTGAGCTTCTGACGGGGAGAAAACCAGTAGATATGACACAGCCACCAGGTCAGGAGAATCTAGTTGCATGGGCTCGTCCTCTTCTCACAACCAAAGAAGGGTTAGAAACAATTATAGATCCATCGCTAAGTTCTGATGTTCCTTTTGATAGTGTGGCCAAAGTAGCAGCAATAGCTTCAATGTGTGTTCAACCTGAGGTATCACACCGACCTTTTATGGGTGAGGTTGTTCAGGCTTTAAAACTAGTAAGTAACGAATGCGATGAGGCAAAAGAAGTAGGTTCAAGATGTTCTAGTCAGGATGATTTGTCCATTGAACTGGATGCTAGGGTTAGTACTGGCTCAGGACAATTGGCTGATCCCTTGCAAAGCCATTATTTGATTCCTAACTATGACACTGGTCTTGATACTGAGAGAGGACTATCGGTGTCAGATTTGTTTAGTTCATCAGCAAGATTTGGAAGGCAATCATCTGGGTCATTTCGGAGGCACTGTAGCTCAGGTCCCCTGAGAACAGCAACGGGCAGTCGTTTCTGGCAAAAAGTGCAAAGATTGTCTAGGGGCAGCATCAGTGAACATGGTGTTATGATGAGGTTCTGGCCAGGGTCACATTGAAATATCCTTCTTCCATGCATGTACATCAGCTTGTCCTTCAATTTTTTTGGTACAGACAGCATTTCCTCTCTCCCCCATTCGAAACCTGGAAATAAACAAGGAAACTCCAAAGAAAGCAACATTGTGCAGCAAGATTCTTAATTCGGAACTTCTGATGGTTGTTACAGCGAGTTTGTATCAACCTGAATAAGCGTCGGATTGGCAACTGGAGGAGCTGTCAACATGCAGCTGCACTATAAGCATAAAATGAATTGTTCTTTTGCCTTTTATGATGGAAGGCTTTCTTGATCTACACCCCGAATTGCATTGTTGCGGTTGAGTATTCATAATAAGATGGGGCAAATTTTCCATTTTGAGGCTCAGAATTATTCTGAATTCATTTTGATCCTCTCTTCATGAAAGGAAAGAGGAGTACTCTTTGTACTCCCCAAGAGCGCGCCCCCCACCCCCAACCAACACCTTTTTGTTCTGTGAATTCCCATGTCACTCAAATGTATAGAACCTTTTTTTTTTTCTTTGTATCATGAAATGCATCTGTTTCTTAATGTCAAATCTGTAGAATTCTAAAGAAATTGATATCTTCTGTTTTGCAAACGTAGGTTTATAGGACTATATGGCATAAGCATGTACATTTGAGGGGTACAAAGACTTAATAGGATGAGGCCTACTTTAGTTCTATGATTCATGAATGAAGCAGACTTGCCACTATTCTGGATATTGAGCTCTCTTTTGATTGGATTCTTCTAATTTTAGACGTTAATTTTTGTAAGACTATATATATAATCCAACCAAATAAGTCCTTGTGATATATCAAAGAAACTTTTAACATATATCTATAAAAGGGGTTCTTGTGATAAGGAGAGGAAGCGTTGCAAACAAGTAAAATGATGTGTTAGAGGCAGTAAAGAGGAAGATTGAAGCAGTTTCTAAAGTACTAAGTGTTGTGCCAGGTGGAAGACAATAAGAAAAGACTTAAAGAGACTTAGAGAGTACAAGATAATTAGAGAGAGAAGCTCTTAAGTTGAGAATGTGTTAGCTTGGAGAGGGAGAGAAGAGTCTTTCCAAATGAATTGTGAGGCTCTATATATAGTGCTAAAAGTGACGGTTACATAAAAATAGACTTTAATGCGTCTAATGAATGACATTATTATGAAGAATATTAATATAAGTAACCGTTACTGTAATTGGATGTAGTAAGACTTATTATCAAGTAAAGGTAATAGAAAAAAGGTGTACAATAATAGGTACAAGAGAAGAAGCTGTACGAGAATAGTTACAAGAGAATAAGCTGTACATGAATAAGTAAACGAGAATAAGGTAAGAGGGTGAAACACTTGTACTTCAAGAAAGGGTTAAGAGGAAGACCTCTTAATTACCTCCATATCTGAGCCACCAAGCCAAACTCTCTAGAACATCCCAAAATGAAAGTAACCCATAAACCCTGTCACTTATTCCGAGTTGCTTTCACTGTCATCCAAGTGAAGTAGTTATTCTATTCGAAGTAGTTGTTTTACTTGCATTAATTGTTTCATATGGAGTAGTGTTCTATTTATTCTAGTTATTCTGCTTTAAGTAGCACTTCACTTGTTCTAGTTGTTCTGCGTGAAATAACGCTTCATTTGTTCTACTTATTCTACGTGAAGTAGCACTTCACTTGTTTTACTTATTCTACGTGAAGTAGCACTTCACTTGTTCTGGTTGTTCTCTATACAGCATTATATTGTAACGTAATTCTTTAGAGTAACAGTATTAATCAAAATCTAGTATCTACATTTTGCTCCCTGCATAAGAATTTATTGTTAAAAATAATTCTTATGTATTAATTTAAAGTAAATTTTTTTTTGTACTATAACGTATTATACTATATCATTTTGAGCAGTAATGCTTTGGGCAGTATTGTTTTAGACAGTAACACCTTAGCCAGTAATACTTTAGGTAGTAACATGTTACTATCTTGTGTAAGGTGTAATACTATTTTTTTTTTTGTAATGTCAATATCTTTTGTGATATTTGATTGATTATGCAATAATATTTAATGTCTTTCGTAATATTTGATTGCATTTTTTTTAATTTCAATATCTTTTGTAATATTTTATTGATTATGTAATAATATTTAATATCTTTTTCATAAAAAACCTTGATTCTATTTTTAATATTTTATTGATTATGTAATAATATTTAATATCTTTTTCATAAAAACCTTGATTCTACGTGGCTTATAAATATCAACTTACTGTGAACAATTTTCTTCATTTATATTCAAAATAAAGCAAAACAAATTTTAGAGTAAAGTCGATTCTTTTGTAAATCTTTTCAAGTAAATAAATGTTTCTTCTTCTTGTAATTTTTTTTTAATTTTTGGTT